>NW_015624203.1:1128880-1137914 GCF_001515625.1 Sinocyclocheilus rhinocerous | reverse complement strand
ATATAACTTCGATATTCACCATTTATCGAGTATCTTCGCTTCCCTGTTTGTTAAAAGCAAATAAAAAAAGGAAGAAAAAAATTAGTCGACCTAATTGACTACTGAATGATTGACTAGTTGGTTGTATTTTCTGGTACTTTTATTGTTAGTGTACAGGTAATTCTGATTTCATATATTCCATTTCAAAGCATGACACCCTCTCTCACCACCCAAGATGAAGCAGGAAATGACCTCAGATAGTGTCTGAACTTTAAATCTCTCTCTTGTAGTGTGTACTTTGAAAGATAAAAAGAACCTTGATTCTGAGGCCACTAATTGGCTGACATAAAGGAGCATTCCTTCTTTGAATGAGCGATAGGAAAAGGAGGAAAGCTGCTAGAGCAACAAGCAGCAGCTGTGTTTTGCTATGACTGTCTCAAGCCTGGCCGCTGCTTGCCAAGGACAGTTATTTTATCCACCCTGACTGACTGGTAATGCAACACCTGCGTTAGCACAGCGGATGAACTTGGGTGTTAGGCACAAGGGTACACTTCCCCTCTATGATATATAAACATGAAAAGGGAATCAAAAATAATTTTTATTGGCCTCGATACCACAGTCATTGCTTCACATTTGTGTGTGTGTGAGGGCTATTTACGAGCATTTCCAAAGTAATTCTTCTGTTTATTGATTCACGTTCCCTAGAGACTCCATAGAGATGTTGCAGTGTGGTCTCAGATAAACTGCCCTTGTCTTGTGATTGCTTTAGCAGTAGTGAGCAATTTACTGCCTTATTTATTAGGTGCCTGTGCCTGTGAGAGAGTGAGAGAAAGAAGAGAGCAAGGTTGTGGGAGAGAAAGAGAATACATTTTTGCTCGAATTATGCATGTGCACTTCTCAAATCGTGCCCGGCAGCAGTCCGCTTGGCACTCGTGTTTGTGAGTGTGTGTGTGTGAACTGGTCCAGTGCCAGCGTCTCTTTTACAGGAGTCTTGGGGACAGCGCTTTGGAGTCTCTGGTGTCTGCTGAAAGGAAGACTGTGTAATGAACAGTTTGCAGCAGAGCACTGTGGGAATGCAGGTGTCTGGATGGAGGCACTTGTTGTAATGTTTAGTGGGCTCTGCATGCACGTTTACGCTGTTGAAAGGCTTTATGTGGTATTTTATGTAGTTATTTATGGTTTCTGTGTTATTTTCTGTTTGTAGTTAATGTAATACTGGAGTATTGTCCAAAAAACGTTTCTAATATTGGCAATTACTTTTTATTTACTTTTTTTGTTAATACTTAGAACTATCTCTTTAAAGTCATAACAGACAGTGAAGAACCGGCAAGCTAGTTCTTGAGAGTTAGGCCAGTTGTCTGCACCTAGACCAAAAACAGATGATTATGTGTTAATTGGATGAAAGAAACTGAAAGACCCGATCAAAAAATTGAAAATTGTTGATATTTGAGTGTTATTTTTGATGTTGACCTGATCGCTATCATCCTATTCATATCATGCATTCAGTCAACATCTGTGTACATTTGGTTCAGCATAATATTATCTTCTATTTTTTTAACTTCAGTGTGAGACTGCTTCGGATTTCCTTCGGATTTCAACCTGATAATGGTTAAAATCTGTTAATTTCAGCGCAATGTCTTCCTACTTACTTCAATGAGTGAGTTTACCACACCGCAAACCGGAATCAGGCCTTCAGCTGTGTTTAAGTGAGGATTTGCCAAATCTTTCATCTGATTTTCATCTCTGTTTGGGTTCCTCAAAGAGGATTAGGTGAGTTTGTTTGTTTGCATTGTCTTCACTTCACAAGCCATTATGGATGGTGCTAAAACCTAGTCCCGTATTCCTGTATTTAGCTGGATTTTTTTCTGATTTGAATTAACCCTGTGGCAGCTTTCGCGGTGGAAATGTCATCATTTAGAAAGCAGTTGCAAAGGAATGTAAGCAATGATTTGACAGCAAATATATCTTTGGTTGCCTGGGGTTTTGACTGTCTTCGCTGTAAGACTTTGTGGATCATGTTTTTCTTTGGTGTGAATTTACCAGTTTGCGCACAAATGCATATTTGCGTGAGGAAAAAATTGTCCATGAATACCCAGGGCTTTGATCAGCCAAACTTTAGGCTTGCAATGGTGTCACGGACGGTGTAATCTGACAGAAACCGCATCGATGACATTTCCAGACTGCTGATTCAAATGCATTTCTGTCTCGTTCTCAATGCTTGGTGTTGGCAGAGAATTTAAAGAGAATGCAAAGCGAGTGTGTTATTTTTCTTCACTCATTTCCCATGAACATGTCCATGCAAATCTGACTGAAACTAAGGTATTACAGAAATAATTGACGGCAATTGAGGTAGTTTTTCCCACAAGTTGTTTTTGTAGTTATTATATTTGTAGGCAAATGTTTCACCATGTCACTGCCACTTTGAGCAAATATTCACTTGCATCTAAAGTTTTTGGCCTATTAAGCTGGTTTGCTATACAGATTTAAAATGTAATTTTCTTAAAATGGAGAGAAATTGCCTACCTAGACAGGCTTTCTAACTACACATCACATACTTTATTGAACATACTTATTGGATTGGTTAGGATGGTGGTATGTTCATTTCTAAATGCAAAAGCTAATTGCTAACTGTCAACTGTCATTTGATGATCTGCCTTAGATTTATTTTCTTTATTATTATTTTAAAATTATTATTTTAGATAATTCAGAATTTTTTTTTATTTGTATTACATGATTTTAATGACATTTAAATCTAATTTTAAAAGCACACAACCAGCGAAGATTTTAATTCTTGTTTTAGCACAGTGGATGATTGACAGGTGAGTAGGCGGTCCTTCACTGTTGTCTAGGACACATCAAGTGTTGTAGTGTGGTCACATTTTTGACTACCTGAGAATGTGAAGTGATTGTATTGCAAACATTCTGTACCCCAATTACGCTTGTATTTAGCATTGTCCACTTATGATCAGATCACCCAAAATAAATGTCTATGGCAAGTTTAAACAGAATCTTAAGCCCTATTCGCACGGGATTAGTATTATCTGGGGACCTTGTGTGATTTTGAAATTACCCCCCCACATCTGAATTTCGTGTGGTGCATTCGCACGGGATAAGCGAAGCCTGTGATTTTACTCGAATTTACTGACTTATCTCCCGGATACCCGGATGTCAAGGCTTTGATAGTCCCGTTCTATGGTCCAGATGGATTTAAAAAAAAGAAACTAATATAGTTTCGTGCGCTGTGTCATTTACATTTCACCAGGTTAAAATAATATCTCAAGCTTTATGCTTGATTTATTTGTAACACATTAACCTCAAAACCTTTTCAGCTTTCTCTTTCTGCAAATTGTATGGTGTAGCGACATGATGACAGCACCAAAATACTATCAAACACTCCAACACAGCTCCATTCTTCGCGGAAGATGGATAAAAAGGTGCACAGCAAACAAAAACCTCGAAAAATGATATGCGACCTGCCAAATGCTGGCCGAATCACAGAGATGCCGATTCGCACGGGACTAATATTATCACAGGACCTTGGTGTTCGGCGAAATATGGTAGGTCATTTGTGGGGGAATTTTTACTTTACAAATTACAGACATGGCCGATTCACATGGGATTGCGAATAGGGCTTTAGACATATATTAAAGTCAGGGTTTGTTGCTTGTGTGAGTTTAAAAGACTTTGGCAGGCCTGTGGGTATCAGAGGCCCTTCTCGCTCGCTGATGCTGTCTGTAACCAAGCCCCTGTGTCCATCTGAGCGTGTTCATCACGCACCCTGAGTTCACATCCGGCAGGCAGCCAACAGAGCCTTTGTCCTCTGGACTGAAGCGAGCAGCAGGATCCTGCTCTGTCTTACTGATCCGAGAATAACCAGAGATAAGCAGTGATCCCTGACTGGAATGATTCTCCCTGATCATTGGAATGATCATTCCTCTTGTAGGCCTTGGACTGGGTTTTCATTTGGAAGTTTTATGGATTCAGGATTAAAGTTTTGTGGGGTTTTAGCTCATGTGTGTAAGCTTTGAGGTAATTTGTACTCCTAAAAGTTTAGTTTTATCAAATATACATTTCAAATATGAAATTTCTTGGAGAAAACAGACCAAAAATAGTACTCACTCATCCTGGACTACGCTGTTTTTTTTCCACCTCAGTGATGAAGAACAGAGCTGTATATCCCTGTAGTACACCTTTAGAGCTCCCCAGGGGTTGGTCTGTTCTTGAAACTTGAAGTTTTACAACACAGAGCACATGTGTACAGTAGGGCTGGAGGATATGGCCAAAATTGATATCACGATATATTTATGAAGACAGTCAATTCCCTTCAGAGATACATTCATATAAAACACCCGCGCCGTGTTATGATTTTGAAACGTGCAGTGCTCATGTTTATTCAACGAAGTCAAACGGCACAAATAAATCAATGTATGGGAAACTGGTAATGTATATCGAAATATCGGAAATGTGTTTAAAAATCATATCACCGTTATTGAAAAAAATTATATCGCGATACATATTGATATTGAATTATTGTCCAGCCCTAGTGTACAGTAATTCTAGGTAGTGTTGGTCAGTGTTCCTGTGAAAGATGCTGCATTCTTCAGTGACAGCCCTACAAAAGTCCCTCTATGAGCCACTGCCACCGCCACCCTGTCTCCTGGCCCTGTCACCACCGTATGACAAGTGTCTTGGGGTCATCAGGACAGAAGAAATACAAATGTATCCCAGTAAAGCTTAGCATTATGGAAATAGCAGGAAAAAAAAGATAATTTGTTTACTTGGTAATAAGTGCCTTAACCCAGCTTTCACACGTACGTTTTTTTTAAGGTGACCATTATTTTAGAATGTAAAACCTTATTATTTCCATGGTGACGCGTTATGCTTGTCATGTGACATACCACAGCCACAATAGCACTGTGCTATGACAGATGTATCGCTTATATTTCATTTTTCATAAACTTGTTAACTATGGCATGAACTATCTGGTTTTCCGATTTTGAAATACGTGTAAGTGAATGTGTTTTGTCGTTTGCAAACCTTAATAATGATCTTGTTGGTTGATCTGTAAATCGCGATGGGTGCCACCATGTTAGTTTGCGCCACAATTCAGAGAATCGTATCTGTGAGATTTACAACACGTAAATTCATCCATTTCTCCCGATATACATGAAAGTAAGTGGCCGGGGAACTGGGAGAAGAACAGAGTGAACTTTATAGTTATTTACACAATATGTATCCGGTATGAGTAAAACACGTCAAATTATAATTGTATTTTACAAACTATAAAAGTATTGTTTTGCTCTGTATTTAAATGTCTGAAACCTAAAATAAACATTATGTGCTTGAAAACACTGCATAGTTGTAATTATATGACAAGCGCAGAGCACGTTCATCTCTGGCTCAGCTCCAGCCGAAACACGAAAGCACATTTGAATCTGGCAGTTATATGACGTCACTGTACATTCTAAAATCCCATAACTTTGACCGTACTCCCTGGGGCACAGAAATTACGATCCCAGATGTGGGACTGTTCCGCTCAAGAGGTTAAATTGAGTGTCTTTCTTGATTTGCTTCCACAAACCTGGCAAACTTTGACAAACCCAGGAACTATCTAACATCAAATCTAAAAGCATGATTTTGTTTCCCAACAGACTGATTAAAATCTGTACACCCTGACTCTTGGAGGTTGCATAATATGCTATCTAATTTGACCTTGTGATTTTCAGAAGTGCTTTCCAGTTTTGTGTGCAACATGAATACAGTCACTGAACAGACTGTTGACTATGTCGACTGAGACTGAGAATAGCGGTTTTGATTCTTGTGGGGCACTAATTTAGTCAGTAATTTATTCAGTAAAATTTCACATAACTTAAAGGAATAGTTCAAGCGCATCAAGTAAACACGTTTTGAGCTCCCGTTTACCATATTTGATGTGCTCTGTGTATTTGCATTGATCAATGTTCTGTGTCTTCAGAAGACTTGGATTAAACCGTTTGGTTTCTTGTACAATCTCTCTGAACTTTTTGAAGTGACAAAGTTTTGGTGGAATAAACGTTCAATGAAGGGACATAAATCATTCCGATTTTTTTTTTTTTTTAATTATTTGTTTCATTTCAAAGGTAAACAAAAGTGAACCTTTAATTAATTTTGCTTATACAGAACAGAGTACTGATGTTAAAAAATGAGGGGCAAAATACCCTCCCAAAGTTAATTTATGATGTATAGATTCACTAATCTAGTTTTCTGTTAATTGAAATATGGCTGCTTTGCTTCTTCCATGTCAATAGTCTTTCTGCTAAAACTTTGGTGCTTAATGTTTCTTACAGAGGCTTTTCCAAGTGTCTTAACACAAATATGCTTAATATTTTGATGAATCTAACCTGAAAGACTTCAAAGTAATTGTCCAGAGGAACAAGCTCAAGAGAATGCAGTATGTAGATGCGAGCTCACATTTTAATATAATGCAAAACCGGAGAGTGAGAGGACCACCCTTGATCTATTATATGTGTTTTCATTCAGTTTGGCTCTCCCGAGAGATGTGGTTGAATTAATGCAATCAAAGCAATGAGAATTGCATTTTCTGAATAAAAAAAGCAGATCGTTGGTTTATAAGGAGAAGTCTGTTTGCTTAAGCTTGACGGTGCTGAAATGTTGGCTTTCACAAGCCTGCGGACAAAGTTTGATTGCCTTGTTCCCATAAACTCAAACTGACTCTATGAGATGTTTGATCTGAATTACGTATTTTATGTGGAAAAAGAGATTTGTCCTTCAGTCTAGGCAGAAATCCCGTCTTCTACCTTGCTGTTTGTCTTCTGGTCAGTGTTTGCTCTCCAGTTCTTGAGGTTTTCTCACCTCACTTGCTTCATATTTAGCCGTTCTCAGTTCAAAAGCTTTAGATGAAGAACATTACAAGGGTGTTATTATGGCTGCAGGTGCCAGATCTGTTGGTGTGTGTCTGACTGTTACTGACGAGATGCGCATGAAAATCGCATTCGATTTTTTGCACAGCCCTACGTGGTATATATTGAAAGTACCATGATATTACGTTCTGATATCATCGCTATACCACAGCAGCATCCCTTTAAAGCAAGCCAGTTCACTTGGTGGCCATTTTGGTAATGTTATTCAACGAAATTGACGTTAGAGAGTGCGATAGTCTTACAGATCCGAAACAGGGGTGACGTTTTTTGTGGACGGAGCCTATCTGGAGGCAGAAAATGACAATTTTCAAGCGGCAGTCTATGGAGCCATGGAATAAAAAAATAAAAAAAGGTAAATTTGATTATTTCATGCTGTAACTGTAGGGCTAATACAATACGTCCCCTATGAACAGCATATGTGCATATTATGTAGACCTATTGTTTAAAATCGAATTTATGCTTTAAAAGTAGAGTAATTGGTATATATTGAAAGTACCATGATATTACGTTCTGATATCATCGCTATACCACAGCAGCATCCCTTTAAAGCAAGCCAGTTCACTTGGTGGCCATTTTGGTAACACAGATTAGCAACTATTTTCTATGCAGGTAAGAGGAATAGAATACAATACTGCTCCTATCTTTTTTTTTGAACGAGGAAACACCAAATCTCAAAAACTTTTTATTTTATTTTATTTTATGTAGATGTTAGAGGTTTTCCTTCACGGTTTGCACTCTTTAGACCAGCACTGCAGTGGAAACTCCATCTGATGGGGATCTGGATGATCTGGTTCTAGGCAGACCCTGCCAGTATAGCAGGAAATGAAGCGGTGTCTCCATCGTCCCTCATAGATGGATGAGCTCCGGGAATGTCAGACAGGGCTGTGGACTCCAAGACCTTCTCCTTTTTTCTCCTCCCCTTTTTATGTTTTTCCAGCGAGTTGTGAATTGTGCTCAGTGTTTGAAGCTCACACTTCACCACTGACAAACAGACATCGCTCATCTCCTAAATTTTAACACCCCACGAGAGGAAAGATTAAAGACTCTGAGTCTCTCTCATGTTTACCTCCACAGCTCTCAGAAGCAGAATTGCCTGCTGCCCTATTTTTAGGCAGAAGAGTATAAAAGTCTTGCTCTTCTCTCTGAATGTTGCTATGGTGCAAATAAGATCATTAACTGGAACCTCAAAGAGATGACTTGATAATATGGAAGTGCTTTCATTTATATTCCACATGTGGCAAAGTGGATGAAGTTGGTTGCTTCTTGAATCTACTGAATGCTGCTCTACACTAAAGACTTTTTGCTGACGGTTTTGATGTTGTTTTCAGTTTTTCACTTAGGCCAATTAAGTTCTCAGTTAGTTTGATGTAGCCTACACTTTTAAAACCTACTCTTCATAAAATCAAGACTCAACAATAAGCATTTTTTTCTGCTGTAGTTTAGATTTGTACTTGCCCTGCCCATATTATACTGTTCAATGTTTTAATTAATATATTTATTTTTATATTTCATATAAAAATTATTAAGTTATATTTATTTATATTTCAATTTGAAGCCTTTGAAGTTTGGGCAATAACTCCTGGCAGTGATGTGTTTTCGTGTAGTTGATTCTGTGCTAACTCTAATATATATATTTTTTAATGTTGTAGATTTAAGTAGCAAATGAGAATCGCTAAAATTATTGAATATATTTTGAGACAAAAGTCTTAATGATTATCAGTTTGGTTTAAGATAATTAATGCAACAGTTTTTCAATAACTAGAAGAATATGTAAAAGTATGGTAGCAATTTTGATCAAGAAAAATGCACTGTGGCTTTAATTCAGCATAAGTGGCGCAGCAAAAATAGACTCGGCGCCGAAACTATCGCGGCACTGCTGCTTCTGCTCTGCTCCTGCTACGCGCTGCTGCGCCACCTCTGCGTGCGGTGTGAATGCTCTAATCTGTTAACATGCGCGCCGAAAAAAATACGCGCTGCTTATGATCTGCTTACGTGTGTGGTGTGAAACCGGCGTAAAAATTAAATACAGATTAATTCGTACCATTAAAGTTATAAAACGTATTCAGTCAAGAGCAGAAAGTGATTTTCTTTGTCTTTTGTTCTTTGATTAACATGACAGACAGCAGCAGGAATAT
>NW_015624203.1:1109277-1128734 GCF_001515625.1 Sinocyclocheilus rhinocerous | reverse complement strand
GACACTAATTTTATATCATTGTAACTTTGCTTTCCATACACTTTAAGTACTTCTTCATATACCACAGCAAAAACTATAGTCTGAGAAAGTTCAAACATAATTAAAGGCAAGTGAACATTCAGTAAAAAAAAGAAAGATAAAGAAAAAAAAGAAATACACAATTTACCAGCATAGATAATATAAACACTAGTATTCAGGTACAGAAATGTAATAATTAAGTGTAAAATAACACTGCATAGTGTTCACTGTATGAATTAAATTCAGGTTAATCTTTGTTCACTTAACTCTTTTTAACGTCAAGCAATTCTCTGCTATTTGCGTCGAACTAAAACGTTGACCTTTTGCAACGTTTTGATTTAGGTAGCCTATTATTAAAATGATTCAGATATCGCACGCCCTTGCGATATGCATATTGCGATATTTACATTTGCGATATTTCGATAATTTCGATATATTGTGCAGCCCTAGTGTTTAACGGGCATTTTGACATGATTTTTTATGTATTTGAACGTTTAGCGCCGTTAGCCATTCATTTTGGTATTTGTGGCTCACAAGCTGTTTGAGCCTGAGCGCGGCTTGTGCGCTCCACTAATAAAGTAATGCGCAATACAAGCACTATTTAACTGTAGCGAATGAGACGTGTGTGAGAGAGAAGGGGTCGTCGGAGAGAAGAGAGCGAGAATGCGCAGCTGACGTTATTGCCTGTGCCGCTGGTAACAAAACGGATCAGCTCGGAATCGGAAAGAAGTGAGGCTGACCGACCGATCACCGATCCGGGACGATCATGAGGAAAATCGTCCGATTCCGATCCCTGGCCACACACACACACATTTCAGCAAATTCTCATCCATGTTAGCCAGCTAAAATGCATTTCATCATAATTTGAAAAAAAAAAACAGCAAATGTTTAAATTTGAAAGGCATAAAAAAATATGTGATCAACTGACATAAGATGTAATGACAACAGCTTTTTCCTTTTTTCTATAGCTTACCACTTTTTACACAGGTATTCCTTTTTATGTGCTGTGCATATTGGATCTTGTAAGCCTGCGGCGATGGCTGTATGCAGAAATTCAAGGTAATAAAACACTCAGCCTCTCAACCGTTGTCATTGTTATTTGGGCCCCCTTCACATGTGGAAACAATTATATCCTGTCTGCTGGACTGAAAAAAAAAACAGGGCTGCCGTGAGTTGGAGATCTGCGAGAGAATCCGCTCCGTGACCCGGTCTCTCAACGGGCCCCTCAGGGTTTGCACAAAGAGGTTTTGTTATTGTAGGACCCCGGGCTCTGTTGGCCCCTCCACCGACACTCAATCTCTTCTTTCGTTGGAGGGGCGGCCTAAAACATAATTTCAGCCCAGAGCGGATCAAGAACACACAGGCGTAAGGGGTGTTATCTCTGTAGGTGATATATCTACACATTGTAAGTTGAGTGAGGCCTGTTGTATATCTTAGACAGTATATTTATGCTGGATGTGTTGAGATACTTTCATAGTAATACCACAATTTTTTCCCTCAAGAAGACATCCAGACAGTCATCAGACTTACTTATAGGCTGAACTGCACATGGTCCAGGGCCTTGAAAGTGTATGAATGCAATGTTTTGTCTGTGCTAGTAATGCGTAACTGTGGAAACCAAAGTCATTTTTGCTCCAGCCTTACACAGTGTCATTACTTCAGTTCTGATGGTCAGATACGTTTGAGAAGATTTGGTATTATAGAACCATTAAAACAACTTATGCTCCATTAACCTGATAACTCGGTGAGATTATAAATGCAGTCCACCCCTATATGCTCGCATGTGGAACTCCTTTTACACTCGCTCTCTTCTCGTCCACCCAACCCCCTTACAAACACACACACTTCAGTTTATTCACTGCTAATGTGAAACATGTCAGCCACACTTCAGTATCTGTTAAGAATCTTTTTTTTTCATACAAAATTGAAAAATGTATGCAAGAAAAACATGAAAGTTATAACTTAGGACATAGCTCACAAATATCTGACTTTTGACATATCTTTAAACTAGACTTTTTCTTGGCTGTTTGTTGTAAGAACTAGTTGTAGTAAGATTTTTTTTTTTTTTGTGTTACTGTAATGTATAATTTGATTAGGTATGCCTAATAATAAGGGGACCAACATATATATATTGGGACAGCAAACATTTAGGAGACAAAAAAAAATCTAAATTCTAAATGAAAATATAAATGATTAAATAGTGTTAGGCTATTTCGTTAAAGTGTGAATAACCTTGATTGCTTTTTCACAATACATTTTGAATCTTATGGCAACGATGGTTGAAATTGTTTCCTTTTATTGAAAAAAATAAAATAAAAAATGTTTAGAGCAACTACATAAATATCTAAATATATCTAAAAATATAAATATTGAATATATTTTAAAAGATGTAATATTGATATAATTTCTAGTTATATTTCTTAATCCTAGATTTTACTGAATGATATTCATACACCATAGTATTTGCAGTATTCCAATTATATAATAAAATTTAATAAACCGCAATAATATCATGGTACTGTTTCATTAGTGAGGAATCAAAATTTGTGTTATCTGTTGCTCTGTGGTTTAATCTATAGTGCGTTTTCAGTATTAATTTGTCAGTTGATGTTACATTCAAATTGCTTTTTGGTTCGTGCCAGTGTGTCTATTAAGCATTTCCACACATTCAGGTGCAGATGCAGAGTGCTGCCTTGTCTCTGGCTCATCCTTAGAAACTGGGAGAGGGTGAGAGAGAGATGGAGGAAAAAAAACACATCAGAGGGCAGGGAAGGATGCCTCATTCTAGAGCAGAAGCCTTTGTAGTGCAATGAGCACATTGCTTCTGAGAGTTTGAGCGTGGGGGAGGGGGGAGATGGGGGCGAGCGGGGTACCTGTGGCAGGAAATCGCAATAGCATCCCAGACTGGCTTCTGTTGTCTGGCCTTTCATCTTCTCTGTTTGTACCCAGTTTCCCCTGTCGCTGCCACAGCAACTATAGGTGTTGTCAGCTGCAGTGAGGAAGTATGGGATTTCAAATCAGATTGTCAGTTACTGTCATAAAACACATTTATTTGAAGGCAGTTTTCAGTACATCCAGAAAAAAAGAAACAGTCAAGGCAAATAATTGAAAATAAAATTACATACAAGAGATAAATGTAGGTCATAATGAATTCATTGGGACTAGGGCTGGGCGATAATTCGGTAACGATAATTATCGCGGTATAATTTTCCTCGATAAAACGATATGAAGAGTTCGATAAATGTTCGATATAATGTTTATTATAAAAATAATTTTAAAAATGTCGTTCCGCTTTTGGAAACAGCGTGATTTGTTTGAATTAATTAAATAAAAAATAAAATAAATAAATAAATAAATAAACAAATCCTTGGTCAGAATAAATGTAACCATATAAAACTGAGGTTGCTACAATTTTTACAGATGTTACTGATTTTGATAATGCACAAAAATTTACCTATGCATCCTAACTCAAGCTACTATCAAATGTGCATTTCTAAGAGACAAAAAAAGTGATATTATTATTATTAATATTATCAGGCAACCCAAACCTGTTTCTTGATTTGAAACAATATCACTCATTAGAACATGCAGAAACTAAGAAATACATATTTCTATTTAGATATGTATTTTGTTAAGGAAAATTAATAGTCTGGTTTCTACAACTTTCACTTTGGAGCAAAAATCTGGCTTTAAACTTGAAAGAAATTAAGATTTGACATTTATTGTGATAATTATCGATATTGACTGATATGAAAAAATTATCGTGATTTAAATGTATGCTATCGTGATATCGATAGCATCGTGATAATTTTTTTGGCCATATCGCCCAGCCCTAATTGGGACGTTTGAGCATACAAGAACTTTAAATCAGTTTTTTTCTGATTTACTACAGTATAAAACATTGCAATAAAATTGAGTTTTACAATGTTTATACATGATGAGGTAAAAATACAACAAGTTATAGTGCTAATGACATTTAATCTTTTTTCCCTGTTTTTATTGTGAAATTGTATGCAAGAATTTTCAGTCATGAATTTGCTTTAGATGACATTTGTTTTTAAAAGCAGCAGTAGATATCTTAAAGTGATGGATCAGCCAAAACGGAATTTTTTTTATCATTTACTCACCCTCATGTTGTTCCAAACTAGTTTTGTCAAAAGTATCGATGTCGGTACCAGTTGGTACTGAAATTTTACAAATGTGACGATGCCAGCATTTTGAGCGCTGTTGAGCGGATTCTTAAACCGCTCTGATTGGCCATTGTGTTCATGCGCTCAACAGATTGCTCATGCATTTTTAAAATTTAAGTACCGACATCGATAGTTTTGACAATGCTATTCCAAATAGAGGTCTGCGCGGGACTATTTGTTTTAGTCCCGCTCCTGCAAGGTTATATTCCGCACACACCTGCTCCCGCTATATATTCACTCTTTGTTCTCCAGCTGTCCGCTTAGAATAATTTTCTTCCCAACCCGACCGTTCCCGCTAAATTTAGATCTCGTATCCAGAATCTAATTTCAATTTCCACTACTGAAAGAAAGAGAGGTAGGCTTACAAATAAAAGTGTAGTCTGCACAAAATTGTATTTATTTTATTCGTCTTGTCGTCTTGTTGTAAGTCTCGAATTTATTTACGTGAATTTATATGAATTATTTTAAGACACAAAATTAGTTTAACATTTTATAGAACTCAGTAGGCCTAGGAAAAAAGTGTCACAGAGAAAATAAAAATGTTGTACAAAAATTGTATTTCTTATTTTTATTCGTCTTGTCAAAATACTAAATTCGTTTGACATTTTTCTGTTAACACAGTAGGAAAAGTGTCGCAGAGAGAAAAAAATTAAAATATAGGTTGTACAAAAATAGCCTATTAGCTATTTTTATTCGTCTTGTCAAAATACTAAATTCGTTTGACATTTTTCTGTTAACACAGTAGGAAAAGTGTCGCAGAGAAAAATAAATACAACATCTGTCATTTAAAATTATATGCTAAGCAAAATATAAACAAAACCGAGTTGAACGTCCTTCAAGGACAGCGCATCCACACTTTGCTCCATCCGTACAGCCTGCTCTGAGCATCGTTATGCACATGCTGCGCACAGACCCCACAAATAAAACGTGATGCAGAAAGCGTGCGTGCAGCGCGTGCATAACAGTCCGAGTGCATACCGGTGGTCAGTAAGAATAAAGCGCGTATATGCTGTTCTGAATGGACGTCGGGAATGGTATATTGTTAGACCGCCCACTCCCGTTCAAATTACACCAGAGTTACCGACCGCTACCGCGTTTTATTCCGGAATTTAATCCCGCGGCGCAAGAAATCTGGTCGGGTCCCGCGGGAATGCAGACCTCTAATTCCAAACCTACAGTACTTTCCCTTTTCTGTGGAAAAACAAAATAAAATATATTTAAAATATGTCTCAGTTGTTCTGTCTATAAAATGAAAGCCAATTTGTTTTGTTACAGTGTTGGAAATGGCTTTCATTGTATGGACAAAACAGTTGAAATATTCTTCAAAAATATCACATTTTGTGTTCCACAGATGGCATGAGGGTGAGTACAAATGACAGAATTTTCATTTTTGGGAACTATCCCTGTCATATTTCATTATCGTATTTCACATCTCCTAACATCCCTCATGACTGATGAGCAATCTTGAATTCAACTTAAAATGATAATGATAAATAAATTATTTAGTTGAATTATTTTTCTAATCTTTAGAATGTAACCACTTGCTTTTCCTCTGAAACAACATTTCCTTTCCAATGACATCACTTGGATAGCCACCACATGGCCAAATATTTGTTTAGTCATTGTTTTAGCAAACTCTCAATCATTGTGACCTTATTTTATGTAACGACCACTTTTGCTATCAAATAAGTTACAGATGAATGAATATGAGTTTGAGTTGAGTTTACAGAATTAATATGGGTTGCAAATGGAAATTCACATTGACTTACCTTAGAGCAAAAAACACATTACTGCTCTTTAACCTACATCTTTACTGCGGTGTTAAGGGAGGGTCAGTCCAATGATTTAGACCTTGTAGGCCTAAAGAGAGGATTACGGCACCTTTTCTGCTCATTGCGTTATGTGAACACACCCTTTCACTCCTTTGTACAATCCCAAATTAATGAGGATTAGCTGGATGGGCTCTCGCCTTTGAAGATGACTGAATTGCTAATAGGTTTATCCCCCTCCATCGCACCATTTTAATGGAAATGCTGCTGAGCATCAACGCCGCGGCTCCAGTGTTGTTCCGCTCCCATAGCGCATCAGCTGTTTCCAAAAACCAATGCCTGGAAACTTTACGGAAGAGTGTGTGCAGTTAAAATCCAATAAGTTCATCTGTGCCTATTAGCTTTGTGCAACTTCTATGAGGTATGCTTGGAATGACGGCGCATTTTTCTGTTTGTGTATTGAAATATGGACATGACTTATGGGTTTCATTCCTTAGGTGGAGGCAATAATTCTTAAGTGGCTGCTTTTTGGCTGAGAGAGATGGAAATTTTGATATAATTAACCACCCTGTGGAGGGCTTGGTTTTAGTCAATCTGCCTTGCCGTGCCTCTGTTGAAGGGAGTGCCGGAGCCTTGACAAGCCTGGATCAAAGACAGCATGAGGTTCAGTCATTCCAGACATCTATTCAACTGCAGTCAAGATTAACCCTGGGGTTGACAAGATTAATAACCTCCCTGGACACCACATTCTGTGCCAATGCAGCTGCACATAGGCTTCTTTGTCCCCACTTAGTTGAACGGCAATGTGTTATTGCTTACAATCCTATAGCTTATCATTCATGTTAATGTCAACTTGTCTGTGAGGATTAGACGGTGGATAGTCCAAACATGGAGAGGGCTTGAAGAGTCCTGTCGATTTGTAAAGTTCAGGCACTGAGTATTGCTGATGGCATAGCTTGATGTTACTCTGTTTCTTTCTGTTGTTGCAGGGCTACAGACCGAGACTAAAGTGGTCACAGATGTGACGATAAACAATTGCAACAATAATTTAAATTCTAGTCACCATTGGTGACAGTTGAGAAAACTTTGTTTCCGTCCATATCATCAGTTTTGTCATATTGTCTCCTTAAAGCGGTGGTTCTTAAACAGGGGGCCTCAAGATGCCTTAAAAGGATTTAAAATAAGACAAAACAAGAACCATGATTCCCACGAACTTGAAAAACCTGGATATATGATGTAGCCTAATTTTAAAAATGATTTCTAGACTAAAGGAAAAGTCATGAAAATTAATCAGATCTTTTAACTCCATGAGCACTTTTTTAGAATACACTTTTTCCAGTTATGCCAAGCTCTAAAATTCGTTATCCAGATAATCACAAACAAGTAGAAAAGTCACGGGGCCTTCAAATATTTTTGTGGACAATGGGGGTCTTGGTAATAAAAAACTTAATGTTTAGATTTTGAATTTCTTGTGAATTTGCTATTTAAGTCAAACTAATTTGGGAATCATTTAGAGTCGTAACTGACCTCTTCATTAAACGTCAGTCATGTCCTATTCAAAATAATCTGGGAGCCTTTACTGTGATACATACTTCAGTTTATGAAACTTAAGATACATATTCACATACACACAACTTTCAAATCTTTTACAAAACATAGTCATAGTGAGGTTGAATCGACTGTAAGGGAAACCTTGTTTAGGTGAAATGTTGGAACCATAATAATAGTCTAGCGCCCTGTGTTTTTATCAGTTTTCTTACCTCAAAGACCTTCCTCTCAAGAGTTTCACATTTGTTGAGAGGGTTCTCAACTTACAAGCTGCGAAATTCCTCTCTGGCCTGGGTAAAGCTGTGAAAGCCATCGGAGCAGTTCGAAAAACAAACCCACCACACCGGGGAAAGACCTGTGCTGGTGCCCGATGTGCTATTTGTGTTTGTGCCTGTTTATTTTACAAGAAGGGTCTGAAATGACAAGTTTCTTCTTTCACTTAGTTTTCCACAGCTTCTGTGTCTGGAGCTTTATTCACAAAGGTTGGGGCTCATTCATACATCACCCACAGTTTGTTTTGCTTTTTATAAACATGCGCTGGTGATGAAATTCCAGGCTTTAGGTGAGTGTGGACATGTGCCCGTTTCATCATCTTTAATGTGGGTGACCACCCTGACCTCAGACGCATTACACAGTGACTAAAAGAGTTTCTTCTCTTCTTAGTGTTAAAGATCATCAGTCCTCCTCATGGCGAGTGATTTTTTTGGATGAGGTGGGAATCCATCAAGTTGTTATGACACATTCCGCAGCGATATTCCGTGTCAGGATTGCCACGGTAATGAGGTGTGCAAAGAGCAAATATCGTCATTGTGAGGAACTGTTGAGCTTGTAGGCTATTTTTGAAGGTTTACAATGGTAAGGTGTAGACATAGAAACGTTTAATCTTCCTTAGCTCATTTAGGTGGAAATTGGGAGGCAACCAAACAAGACAGGTGTGAATACACCCTTACACAAAACACCTGCAGTCTTATTTAAGCAAATGTTTGGTGAGCTTTTGTGCAGTATGTAATGTAATTGTTGGCTTTTGGTGTTTATCTAGTGTTTGTGCCTATGATTGAGCATCATGTTGGCAAAACGTACATTTAGGTAAAAGGTACTAGATGAAACTTGAAATCCACCTGAAACTTGTGAATTCTGTAAACACACTCTTTCTCTAGGAATTTTGCCACCAAAAAATATAATTAGTAATTAACATCAATTATTCAAATGAGCATATAATGTGAGAAGGCATTTTGAAACCATTTTTAGGGAAGCTACTTTGAACCTGTAGCTTACTAAATTAAAAGCTACTCATAATATAGAACAGTTAGCATAAGCTATATTTGACCAAAAAACAATTAGGATATAAACATTAAATTCAAACAAATAAGTTGACATTAAATTCAACTAAAAAACGTTCAAATGTGTATCTAAGTTGAAAATCTGGTGATAAATGTTAAACTAAATGTTTCACAATAAATAGAAATACTGTCAGTAATACTGAAATACTGAATCATGATAATTTCAGTTTGCCAGTCAATTAATTGTTTTTAATTGATTCTTTCAAATGAACTGATTTACTAGAATGAATCAGACTTTTGAGAGAGAATGTTTAACAGCTCACTTTGCTGTGAAGTTGTTTTGGCAAGACAATGGAATATTAAAAAATGTGTTTTGTTGTGCTGCATCTTGGAAAAAGTAGCTCATTACTGGAAAACTGTTTTACACTATTTTGAACACAACTGAGCTACTGTCACACTACTAAAAAAATGACCAAAAAAATCATTAACCAAAAGTCCTGGTGCATACGGATAAATTCTTCCAGATATTCTTCTTGTGTTTCAGTCTAGCAGCTCCTTACTTTTATTTGTCAGCTTTCAGCAACTGTTCTCTCTTCTTTTCCACACAGAGAATCTTCAACTCCTTTATGTACACGGAGAAGACTTCAAATGGTGAAACAGAGGTGCAGCAGGTGAGTTACTCATCAACATCCCTTGATACTGAGTGAGTGCTGTGCGTGTGTGTGTGTGTGTGTGTGTGGTCTAGAGGGGCAAAGGACACTCATTAAAATTCTCCAGTTGCTGTCTGCTGTCTTTGAAGCCATCTTTGTTCTTTTTACTGCTGAAACACTAATTCCAACCTCTATTGACTGCACTGTGTCCCTCCCTAACAAGCTCTAGAGAAATGAGAAGATGGTTGCTCATGCTTTAGCTCTTTCTAACGTCAATGCATTTGGCCCATGATCAAAACTCTCTGATTAGAAACCATTTTAAAACTCTGCGGCATTAGGAAAAGAGCTTGTTCAATTACAGACATGCCTGTCTGTCAGTATGGATAACATTTAACAGAATGAGACAGGAAAATTATGTATTTGTATAATACCCATGGCATCAATGTCTATTTTAAAGTTATGTTGTCATGGTTTTCAAGGCTTAATGCTGAAATTGTCATATTGTGTTAGAGTACACTATTTCAATGTGAAAAGGTTGCATAAAGGAAACGTTTAGTCTCATAATTTTTCATACATTTTTTTTTTCAATTTTAAAAAGCCCCGAATGATTTTATTACTATGCCCTGTACGCATCATCACTGAGTTTTCATGCACATTAAAATAATTTCTATTAGAACCGCGGATTTGCTCTCTGCACATCCAAAAGTGTCTACTTACATTGTCATTCACTTCTGACAAGAACCGCCCACTGAGTCTCGTACTTCTGACCGACATGTAAACTGACCAACCATCGATAAAAACTTACAGCAGCTGCTTCAGGTATCTGTAACTTACTGTATAACTTGTTGCTATAATACTGATTTTGCCATTTGTCCAATTAGGTTATTTGTTGCTAAGCACTGTCACTGTGAAGCAACAAATATAGATATTTAATAAGAATTATATGCAGTATTTCACACATACGCATTTAGAGTGATTATATGAACGGTTTGGTTAACAGGGTCTGTGGCAGACTTTTTTTAGTGTCAGGGCAACAATTCAATTACCCAGACATAAATATTAAGTGATTTAAATCGTAGAGACGTTATTGTCTTTTTTTGTTCTATTTCGCTAAAGAAAATGGTTCCAAACAAAGCCATGTCGTGCGTCTCTGCAGCAACACACATCAGTGTTTCCTTACTGAATGAATTTGAACAAATCGGTGAGTCAATGATTCACTGATCCATTCATAATAACAGTTCCTTACTTTGTGAATAAATCTGTTGTTTTGAAAGAATTGATTGAATAAAATGACTCACTGACTCACTTATTAAGACAGTGGCTTGCCGCCACTTACTGGCAATTTTTGTTTCATATTTGAAAGTAGCATTCTATTTTTTTTCTATCATTTCATATTTCTATATTCCAGTTTTTATATTTGAAACATTAATCTCATAACATTATTTATGCAATACAAAAAAAGTGTATAGAACCCTGTATGTTTAATTAGATCTATAATTGGCTTTTTTTTATAAATAAATAAATAAATAAAGCCACTTAGCGATTGAATATTTTAAACACACACACACACACACACACACACACCACAAATTGTGATATGATATTTTTTGCCATATCTCCCACCCTTATCCCCTCCCTACCTTTGACCTTTGGACAACCTTCAGAGATCATACCAGGTTTTTGCTTGAATTGATCAAGAACAACTTTATCACAAATAATTTATAAGTGTAATAATTTAACAAGTACCCTGTTGGACTTGGATCTGCTCAAAATTGTATGTATGTAGTTATTTATTGATCAAATTTAATTAATTTATTATTATTATTATTATTATTCAAATTTAATTTAATTGCATTTTTATAATGCTTTCATAAACTTTATTGCTTATAAGTACCCTTTGCAGAATCTGTAAACAGTTTTTTTTAAATGAGGTCATAATGTTTTTTTATTATTAAAAATACTACATCCCTTATGAAGCTATATTCTACAAGACAAAACAATAGCAGAATTTACATATTGTCCTGTTCAAAAGTATGAATACCCTTGTTCCTTAATATTGTGTGTGTTGCCTCCTTGAGCATCAATAACTTCATTTAAGTTCATTTATTTGTTATGCAGGCTCTCAAACTAAATACACTATTTTATGATCCCTTTTTTTAATATATAAAAAATGTATTATTTAAAAAATATATTATTATTTTGTGAGGTACATTTATGAGCACAACTGTGTATATAGTGTGTGCATATGTATCATCATAGCTAAATTAAAAGTAATAATTTAGGCCACAGTAACCATGGAATTTCATTTTAGTACTTTTCCGTCTGATACTGTGGGAATGCATTTCTTTCCTCTGTCAGTTATAAGACAGTAAGCCTGTCATGGTCTAGTGTGATTTATTCTTGCCATGGGCCTCTCCCTCATGCCTACTCCAGCTTCTGTTTTTGCTGTAAGGCATAAAGAGCTTTCAATGTTAATACGCTCTGTTCTGACCAGCCTCAAAACAAATCAGCATGAGTGGCAGCAACTGCGCTCGTACCCCATAAATGTGTTTCTCAGCGACACACACACGCCCTGAGCAAGAACGGACAGGTTGTCACTCTTCACTTGGGTTTCGGTGCCAAGAGAAGCCCTTTTGTGTGAATTATTCCTGTACGTTGTCTCTCTCTCTCTTTCGTTCCCTCTCACCTGCAGCTATTTACCAGCTGCTGGTGAGAGATTAAGCCGATCGCTGGCAGGTTTTACTAGTGACACCTCGACAGCTAATTGCCAAACAGGGTTTTTGGGGGTAGATGCTGATAAACCGTTCTGCCTGCTGAGGCAGTCGAGACCTGAACGTGTTTGATTATGAAGTGACTCAGGCTTTGTCATGCTATAATGCTGTTTTGTTGTTCCTCATTAATTGGCACTGGATGTACTCATATAAAAAGGGAAGGAAGACAAATTAAAATGATTGCTCACTCTACTATTTTGGATCTTGCCGCTGGTGTAATTGACTAAGCTGGGCAGATTCAGACTTATTGAAGTGTTACATTTAAGAGGATGTGAAACTCCTTTTTCTGCTGATCAAATTCGGTCAAGCCATTTCTACATGTATGAAAACTACTTTGTGTTAAAATGATTGGCTTAATATGCAGCAGTAAGCACACATAAATGTGTGAAATTTAGAAATGAATAATTATATATTTATTTTTATTGTATTATTTTGTGGTATGGTGATGCAGCCTAAATACAGTCTATTCTTAGCTCTGAAATCTGTATTGCATTAAATTTACCTAGTTTTAGTTTCTGTTTAATAGAGCTCTTCAGATTGTTGTCCCAAATCAGGATGAGAATGAACATATTCAAGCCTTGTGAATTTCAAATTTGTTTAAGAATAAAGAATACAGAAAGAATAATGGTTGTTCATCTGAGTATAATGAAGACTGTGAATTTTTGTTCTGCAACACAAATAACCCAGTCATAATTCAGATTTTTAAACCATTGTGTGTTCTTGAAAATTTAAGTTGCTAACAAGTTGTTACAATGGTTATGTTCGTCAGGCATGTAAACTCATGTCTCTTTAAGTGATTTTAACCACAGGCATTGGTTTACTCTAACTAAAAAAACCTTCTAAAACCCATTAGAAATTCCCAAGGTAAAGTGAATTAACATTGTTAACCATGTTAGCCAACAAATATGTCATATTTGATTAGCTTTGATCACCATTAGTTTACGAGAGAAAGAAAAAAAAATAGAAAACAATATATTAATACATTCTAGTTCTTCTTTTATTATTCATTGTAAAGGTTATGAAATAACACCTTTTAGATCTGTAACTACAAATCCCATTATTCTGGGTTCCTCTAAAAAAATTTGACTTTCATCAGTTGCTCGTTTGGCAATGCTGTCAACATCTGCCAGTCTTGTGTATGTGCACACATGGTAATGAAGGACTGGCACTGCCATTTGTGCAAGTTGAAAAGGCACCCCAGTGGAAAACGGCACCAATTAGGATCATGTCCATGTCTTGTAGCGACACAAAGACAAAGTAAGCCTGTCTTCTCTTAATGTCACCATTTTAATGAGCTAGGACACAGACCTCGGAAAATACCCCAATCTAATTTTCACAGTTTGTCATAAAAGACATTTATAAATTAGATTATTTCTTTGATATTAACTGTAGCTTGCAAGTGTCATTTTTTTATTTGAAAAATTTAGTTATTTTCTTTTAGTTATGTAGATATTTTATCAAAATTTTTCTCTAAAGCCAGGATTGTGGATTGAGCTCAGTAACGCATAACCTTAAGTGATCTTCCAACTCTTTCAAGACTTGAAAGTTTGATTAGATTGTACAGAATTAGATGTACTGATGTTCTGGATAATAGTGTTATTTTCTGACCTGTCAGAAGTGGGAATGTCTCCCTTGGATTGTGAACTTGAAAGAATAACATTGAAGTTTAGCAGCAATGGCTGAAACAGGCAGCTGATTGGATGTTCACTGTCAATAGGTCATGCAACGTTTCTCCAATCCAGGACTTGGAGAAGATTTATCATGTTTTTTTGCCTTAAAATTTGAGTCCTATGTATTGTTGTTGTTAGAATTATGTAGAATTAAGAATTATGTTTTGTATGTGTGCACGTTTTGATTTACTAAAACATCTGGTGAAAAGAAAGTGGCTCATGTGTGAGTAATTTATGTGCTGTGTGAGGAGAAACTCTTAGCTGAGCTGCTGCTCTAGTTAATAACTTTCTCCAGGGAACTCAAGTCTGCATTGGGTAAACCAGAATTCACAGAAACATGGTTAATCAGCCGTAACTCCTTCGCACAAGTGCCGTATAGACCCAAAGTTAAAACAACATCCCAGTTTTCTGAAACCCCTTCTGGTTTATGAACTCAGTTTTCCCTTATATCACCAAACCATTTTACCAATGCCTCTGGCACTGCAGCAGCTGACAATGCATGTCTAATGGTGATCGATTGCTAGTCTCCAAGGTTAGTTCAAGCTCTCTTTGATGTAGAGTGCACGACTAGATTTGGAAGGTGAATTAATCTCAGCTTATTTCACAGGAGTAATGGAAAGAGAGTTCTCGAGCAAGAAATGTGTATATCAAAGTGATATTTGATTAATTTATTCTGTATTTATAAAAAAAAAGGACAGTTTTGCATTCAAGTGGTAAACATTTCAGTCTATGCTTCTAATTTGGACACACTGGAAAACTGAAAATAAACAAATTATATATATATATATATGACATTTTTTTGGCCAACATCAAAAATTCAAGGGATAGTTCACCTTAAAAATGAAAATTGTTATCCTTTACTCACCATCAAGTTGTTCCAAATCTGTTAAACACAAAAGAAGATATTTTGAAGAATGTTGGTAACCAAACAGTTGATGGTAGCCATTGACTTCCATAGGATGGGATAAAAAACACTATGGAAATCATTGGCTACTGTCAGCTGTTTGGTTACCAACATTCTTCAGAATACCTTCTTTTGTGTTTTAAAGAATAAAGAAACTCACATAGGTTTGGAACAAGTGGAAGGTGAGCAAATGATGACAGATTTTTCATTTTTGGGTGAATTATCCTTTAAGTTGAATTCCTAAATAGGAATATCACTGGAACACACTGATCAGGGAGACATTATTGAATTTTGATATGCAGAAATATTAATACATCTGTTTTTATTGTTTTCAGCTAGCAAAAAAGATCCGTGAGAAGTTTAACCGGTACCTGGATGTGGTGAACAGGAACAAGCAGGTGGTGGAAGCCTCTTACACGGCCCATCTCACCTCCCCTCTCACAGCCATCCAGGACTGCTGCACCATCCCCCCCTCCATGATGGAGTGAGTACTCGTTTATTACACCTTTAATTTAACTTTTTTTTCCCACAGCACTTCCAAAAACAAGACATTTTAAACAAATTTTGTGTACCTTTCAGTACTTGTAAAACATGTTGAATCTGTGTGAATGTGATGCGTCACACAGTTTACTTGCTTCACTGATTTTACTGTGTGTATGTGTAATGGTTGTGGGTCAATGTGAATGAGAAAAGCATTTTTAAATGCGACAGATATTGTTTAAATCACTCAAAGGCAATGATGAGTAAGCTGAGATGTCAGACTGCTCTTTCAAACCTAATCTCTCTCTCCCAGTGCAGTTTGCAGGGTTCTTGGTGCTTCTTTTGTCTGCTTTGTGTCTTAACTGTCCCTCCCTTCTGTCTGTCTGACTGACTCTGTCTCACTCACACATCCAGACCCAAATGTTTGGCTCTACTCTTCTGAATTTTCATCTCCTCTGCATCCGTTTATCTCTGTTTGAAGGATGTTCTCCATCATCCGATGACCTTCTCAGCTATGTCTCTTTCATTCTTTATCGTTTCATATATTTTCCTGTCTGCATCCCCTCACTATCATCTGGCATTTTAAAGGTTCTACTGGTTATTGCAAATGAATTATTATTAAGCTGTTTTTTCCTCTACATTTCCTTTATCATCACGTTCTATTAACGTGTTCAGTATTCCTCATCTCCGTCAAGAGAGACGCCATGTTTCCGCATACTTTGGCAAAAATTTAATTAGAAAATAGATTAGATTAGAAAAAGGTTCCCACGGTCATGGAAAACATGGATATATTTAAAAATGTTTAAACTTTGATTTTCAGACCAGGTAGTGGAAATTACTAAAATATAAATATCATTTTACAATACCATTTAAAGTTTTTAGGGTCAATAAGATTTTTTTTTGTCTTTTGTAAGAAATTAATACTTTTATTCAGTATGGATTCATTAAATTGCTCAAAATAAATAAATTCAAATTTAAAATTAAATATTTCACAGTAGTTCACAATATTACTGTTTTCTACTGTATTTTAGATAAATTAAAGGCACGCATTGGTGAGCATAAAATACTCCTTTCAAAAACAAAAATTCTATGTACATTGGCTAGAATTTGCTCAAGAATTTTATATATACTGTAGATGTATATTGCTTTCTCCCTCAAGAATAAGTTTGCTTTGTCAAAATGTGCAGTTCTCAAAGGACTGTTTTGGAAAATGGCTCTGTCCCTGAGGCACAGAAACATCTTTTACAATGTGTTAAAGGGAAGTAAAATTATAGTAGGAGTTTAGAAGACTGCAAATAGAAGTTTACTTCAGGTTTTCCAGTATGTCGTACAGTGTCCAGTATCAAAGTCAAAGCATTATATGTATCACCTGAGGCTTGATGAAAAAGCATAAAAGAGCTAGCTAGGAGCTGCTTTATCCTACAAGACAACCCTTGGATTTATTTATAAATGATACATCATTGGGCTTAAACCTTCACACACCTGCCCAATCAGCTCATCGATGTTTATCTTAAACCGCCTCGTCAAGTTTTCTTAACAATGGAATGTATTATACACCGCCTTGATATTATCATGTTACATCCTGTTTGTGGGTTTTTGAAAAGCCTTTCATTATGAAAGCATGATGAACAATATAATGTACATTTTTAAAAATGGTAGAAGTGAATAGTACTTTTGACAAGCAGGTTTACAGTGGTCTACACTTAAATGAAAAATCTATATCAGTGATCTCTAGAAAAAGTCATTTTATTTTGCATAAGAATGGTCTACACTTATGGTGGCAACCACATTCAGATAATGTGACCTGTTGTGTCCTGTCAAAAAAAGTTACGCCTTCTTTCTTTGCGTGAACATTTGGGCAGTGTTATGCAACTCTTCGCACACAGTGAGGTAGATATGTGGGGGCGTGTTAGAACGAGGTGGTTTAGGAGGGCGTGGACGAGTCTCAACTTTTATAAAGAATATCTCTTTGGGTTTGAGACTTTAGTCTTTGCAACTTTAGGGATCTTATCTATGCACGAACAGCTTGTAACACTCCAAAGAGAAAGGAAAATTTTTAATTGCATCATATGACCCCTTTAAGTCACTTTGGTTCACTCCGTGGCCATCTTGGTCATGTTTTCTATGCAGATAATAGGCATACTAGTACAGCTCCTGTGTGCTTGCAAAACATCCATAAAATGTTTGTCAGGATTTTGTTTTAGTAATATATTTAAAGGCAATCTGTGAAACATTGGTTTCATAAGGTTAAATGACAAAAATTTAATGTAAAAGCAGTATAAATGTATATACTATATATAAGGTCACTGTCGTATTGGCCAGTGAAACATAAACAAAATATTACATTTAAGATGACATCACACTTTTTCATGGAAGCCTGTTTCTGCAATGGAATAAAAAATAAGGAAGGTAATTTTGACTCTCACTTTTTTTTTTTACTTTTTCTTACAATTCTTAGAAGAAAAGAATATCTCAGAGTTGCGAGATTCAAATTACATTTAAGATGACATCACACTTTTTCATGGAAGCCTGTTTCTGCAATGGAATAAAAAATAAGGAAGGTAATTTTGACTCTCACATTTTTTTTTTTTACTTTTTCTTACAATTCTTAGAAGAAAAGAATATCTCAGAGTTGCGAGATTCAAGCTCAGAATTGAAAGATATAAACATTTCTAAACGTTTTAAAACATAAACAGCAACAAGACTATTTTCCCCTTGCAATTCCAAGTTTACATCTTGCAATTCTGTTTTTTTTTTTGTTTCTGTCACGACTCACGACATAAAATATAAAAAAGGTAATTGCAACTCTTTATTCTGTGTTTATATCTCCTAATTCTGAATTTATATCTCTCAATTTTGAGTTTATTTACAATTCTGAGAATTGTGAGAAAAAAAGTCTGAAACTTTTGCCCTTAAGGAATCACAAACAAAATGCCTGTGCTATGATTAATGTAATAACGGATTGAATAGATAAAAATGCCATTTTCAGACAAGGTTTATAAAGATTTAAAGCTTCCATATGACATCTGCTCCAGCATTGTGTCCTCTATCAGACCCCAGTTCATCTGCCCTCATAAAGCCGAGTCGCAGCCAAAAGATCAAATGTTTCACACCATATCAATGTCACATCCCCGTCATACATCCCAGCGGTGTCTGTTCTCCCATGAGCGCTGACCTCTGGCACAGGAGAATGCTTTAATCAACACTCACCCCCACTGCTTCCTGCTACACTTAACCAGCGATGAAACCATCTAGAAATAGCCCCTTACTCAGGACGCATGTGATCAACTGCTCTCTCTCTCTCTCTGCTTAGGGGGATTTAAATGTCGGTGAAGTGTTAAGTTACATTTGTGCATTGCCCAAAGGATAGTCTGCAAAACTAATGATGTTGAAGTGTGTGCATGTGTAGTCTACAGTCTCCACATGCATGTGATAAGGCTACAGCCGTTATCACCAGTACCAAGTCCCTACCTTGTTTTTTTTTGGACCATGGTAATACCATGATATTCTTTGAAGTACTTTGAGTACCATCTAAATATCATGATGCACATGTATGGTTATGATGCAGTAGGGCTGGGCGATAAAGCTAAAAAATGTATCAACGATATAATGTTTCATATCGTTCGGTATCGATAATTATTGACATTTTTAATAACCTTTTTTAAAACAAAGAGAAATATAAATTTTTTTTTTTATTTAACCACTGTATTTTTAAATTAACCCAATTTATTGAGACAAACAACAAATATTCAAACACAAAATAAACATCTCATTCCTAATGTTTTATATGCAGGTTAAATAGGTCTTAAGGAAACTTTTGTCTTGTTTCCCGAGGCCACAGGAGGGCGCAATGAGCAAAATAATGCAGCGCATTTAAATTGTCAATGCAAGGAAATGACTGTCTATAAAAAAAAC
Organism: Sinocyclocheilus rhinocerous; assembly: GCF_001515625.1. Taxonomy (NCBI): domain Eukaryota; kingdom Metazoa; phylum Chordata; class Actinopteri; order Cypriniformes; family Cyprinidae; genus Sinocyclocheilus; species Sinocyclocheilus rhinocerous. The sequence goes on along the minus strand of NW_015624203.1, from coordinate 1,109,539 downwards.
GTGCATTACTTCTAAATTAACTCATAAAAATCAAATATAATTTCGTAAATTGCATAAACAATTATGAACAAAACAGCATCATGTATTTAAAAGGAATTAACCTCCACAAATTTGTGACGTGTTTTCTAAAAGTTTTAACTGTTTTAACTTTGCATGGTTTTTTATACATCTCTTGCATGAGACGCGAGTGCAGCAGTCATATTTGTCTATCTAAAAAATGTGCTGAATATGCGTTCTGTGTGAGTGGCCTGGTTTCGGTTTC
>NW_015624203.1:1078766-1109267 GCF_001515625.1 Sinocyclocheilus rhinocerous | reverse complement strand
TCATACAGCGCTCCGGACCGCGCGCCCCATGACGCAAATTCGACTAATATTCATTCTTTATTCACAATCTCCTCATCACAGGCAGGCACAGCACTCATTACAGCATGTGCTCGTGTTTGTGTGTGCTGTCTGCGTCACTCATAGTACCTGCCTATATCGTGCGCTATATCGAATATTATTTATTTATATAAATATCGATACCGTTTTATCGCCCAGGCCTATGATGCAGTATCATTTTTAGCCTTTTAAGGATATTCCAATTTCCAGTTTCTGTACTTTTGAACTTTCTATTAATCTGTGAATCCTGAACAAGCTGTATCATTGTTTTCAAATAAAAAAATTAAGCAATAGTAGTGATAGTAATAAGAATGAGCACCAAATCGGCATATACAAATCATTTCTGAAGGATGATGTGAGACTGAAGACTAGAGTAATGGCTGTTGAAATTTTAGCTTTGCCATCAAATGGATAAATTACATTTTAAAATATATTAAAATGGAAAACAGTAATTGAAATTGTAATAATATTTCACTAAATTACTGTTATACTGTCATTTTGACCAAATAAATGCAGCCTTTGTGAACAGTTTTTTTTTTTCAAAATCATTTAAAAAATCTTACCGACCCCAAACTTATCACTCTAGTCTATGATGTTTACAACGTATGTACATATAATTTTATTAAAATGTTTGGTAACACTTAATTTTAAGGTGTCCTTGTTACACGTTACCTGTACTTACTATTATAATAACAATTAATTATGCAAAATTACATACAAATAACCCTAAGCCAAACCCTAATCCTAACCCTAACATATAGTAAGTACATGTAGTTAATTAATATTACTCAGTACTTAAATGTATAATTACACTGTAACAAGGACACCTTAAAATAAAGTGTAACCAAATATATGAATACATGAAGTATGAATGATGTATGTATGTATGATGTTTACAGTGTTTCTTAAATTTAAACAGGATTTATATCACAACAGTTACAGTAAGGTAAATCAATTCAGATTTTCAGGTGGTTGGAGAAAAACATTTCAGATATTAATTCAAAGATTGTTTTTGTTTTTCATTCTTACGGCAATGAATTTAGACCATCACGTTACATCACATTCCTTTTTAAAAACATTTCACTTGGATCTTTGTTTTCCCAGTGATTACAGTGATTATTCTTGATTAGGGTTTCTTCCTCCACAAGCAAACTCTCGTTCTCCTGATCTCCTTTCCTCCCTCTTTCACTCCTTTTCTCATTCTCTGTTAACTGTTAATCCGGTTTGTATCTCCCAATCCTTTTGGAGCCAGACCGTTTGGACAGACTCTGAGCCTGAGCTAATAAAGATAGAGTGTGAGAGAGACTGTGTGAGCGAGAGAGAGAGAGGGATGCAGAAAGGGAGCGAGAAGATGGGCTTAAGTCACCATAAAGGGGTCTTAAAGGCTGCTCTGCCGGACTGCATGCTTTCCCGAGTCCATGCAGGGTGAAATAGGGAACCTCTTTTCCCATAATCCCCCTTGAGCCTCTCTCTTAACTTTTGGAGGCCGCTGTGCTAATGAAGTCCATTCTGATAGATGCAGTGAGAGTGTGAGTGTGTGTATGTGTGTGACAGACAGAGCTGATACCGCAGTGGTACGTGCATCTCATCTCCGCCGCGTGGCGAGACGTCACTGATCTGCCAGCACTCTATTAGCCGTGGAATAGAATCACAGGGACTTGTTCTTGTCACCGTCAAACATGAAGTGCCACTAAATGAGGAGTTAATCTCAGTACATTAGGACAGCACTTTGCTTAGTTTAAATATTAAGAGGCTAAAAGCGTTCACTGCTCATAATAATGACTGTGTACTGACACAGATTAAGCATTCATTTAGAATTACTGCGTTCTAATACCCGATCATACATTTAATTGTCATCTGACACATATGCATTATGTATTTCCCATTTTACTTTTAGCACAAAATACTACTTTGGGTGTTTATGACTAAAGGGTTTATTTTTCTGCTATTGATAGACCAATATATCGGCTTAGTCGTTTAATCAGCCATTTTTGGCCAAGTGTTCATTCCCCCTTGTGTCGGTTATAAAATCTAATGAAGGAAATGAAACATGAGATTTTTCTGTGTTAATAATAATAATAATAATAATAATAAATTATTATTATTATTATTATTTAAATATAGTAAGTTGATGTCTGCATGTTGTAAACAGCATCATATGTTTAAATCCTGTGTTGTTTGTTTATTTCATTTATTATTATTATTATTATTTTGTATATTTTGCCTGGTAATATACATGTCATACTTTTTTAAAATGCAATTTAAATGCATATTTTGAATGTAACTGTGACCAGTTTCATTTATTATTTATTATAATTACTTAATTATTATCAACAGAATCAAATTAACATTTTATTTGAATTTTCCGTTTTAAAGGGGTCATATGATGCGATTTCAAGTTTTCCTTTCTCTTTGGAGTGTTACAAGCTGATTGTGCATAGATAAGATCTAGGGCTGCACGATAAACCGCATGCGATATTTAACGCGCATCTTATCAGTAAAGCCGGTTCTGTAATCAGCGGTAAATCTCCATCACGTGCGTGCTTTCACATTGAGCAGCATTAACTACACAGAGCCGTTGTTCACAGACGAGCTGCGCAAAAAATCGCGCGAATATGAACGTGGTTTTGCGCTGTTTTTACATTTATTTTGAAAGATGAAGCTCGGGATTATGGTAAGGGGCGTTACATTTCAGACAAGTGCTTGCGGTTTTCGGCCAATCACAATGCACTGGGTTAGCTGGCCAATCAGAGCAGACTGTGCTTGTCGGAAGGCGGGACTTTGTAGAAAACGAAGCGTTTGAGAGAGGCGGGGCATAGAGGACCTACAATAATGTACAGTATTTGAAAAATAATGTGTTTTTTGAACATTAAAGCATGTCAACATATTCTGTTACACCAAATACACAAAATAATGATCTTTAAAAAAGCATCATATGACCCCTTTAAATGGTTGAGATCATGACAGTTGGCTTCAATTTTAGGATAATTTATAATGTAATTAAAATCGTATGCTTATAATTTCAATATGAAATTGTAATATGCAATTAGAAGTGAACAGCAGATGTGTTTTAAGTTCTTGGTTATTTTAGGTCAGATGCTGTTTTTCACACCATGCAAGCTGAACGATACCTTGAGGGCTTGTTTTTCCATTCATTCCTTTTTTCCCCCCCCTCATTCTTTCTGAATGTTTTTGCAGAGGCCCTAATTTGCATGTTGAACCGAAATCAAACATAGAGGAGGAATAAGTCTCAAGCTTTTATTCAATATATATTTTCTCTCCTCCTTTCTCGCTCTCTCACTCGTTCTTTCCCCCGCTTTCCCTTTTGCTCACTTGCTCTCCCGTCTTTTTTCTGATGTAAAATTCAAAGCAGCTTGCAAATGTATTTTTTATCTAGCACATTAGCTTTGCCACCACATGTAAAGTGTGTTGAAGGAGAATTCTAATGACTATGGCCTGATGGGAATTAAATGTCTGAAGTTCAAAGCGCTTTGCACATCACAGCAGCTGTCAATCAAACCGCAGCCCCGCTCCGGCTCTGTGAGACGACGATAATGGGGAGAAAGAAATGAACCCGATGGTGAGAAAGACACTAGTTTAGTAATGGGTGATGGAAAAGAACATACGTAGTTCATGTGGCAAAGGACAAATACGGTGCATTTAGGGGAGAGCAGTGCATTATGGGGATTGTGTGAAGAGGAACATAAAGATGTATGCAGTAACTGCCATCAGAACACATTCGGTTGGCAGATGATGAGGAAATGATGGCTAGAGCTTGTTTCAGAGATTATGTGTGTGTGTGTGTGTGTGTGTGTGGGTGGGTGCAGCAGTGTTTTTGTAGAGTCATAAGGGAGATGAAAGCAAGTGTGGCAGTGCAAGATCTCTGGAGACACTGCTTAGATCAGTGCTCGGTTAGTGCAGGCAGAGACCTGAAACAGCAGCATAATGGGCGGCTATGAAATATTAGTTTGCAGCATATTCTGAATAGTTATATATATATTAGTGTAAATTCATCTGTATCTTGATAAATTAGGCAAATGCCAAAATGGATGGGTCGAATACCATCCTGATTTGCAAACCATGAGCAAAACTATGTAAGATAAAGGAAGTAAGACTGCATTACATGCTTTTTTATTTGCAGTGTGGATAAACTAGTTTTTTGCCAACCACAGTGTGTTTTGTGCAATGCATTATTGGATTAATAAAATAAATAAATGGGTCTTCGGTCTGACATACAATTTGACAAGTAACGGTTATGGCTAGTTTTATTAAGACTAAGTAAAATAATTTTATATAGATTTCGCATTTACCCTTTACCTTGAAGATTTGAATTTCGATGGAATATTAGTAAGACATGCTTGTATTATGCTTGTATTTTTTCTATTTTTCTATATTTTATATGTACACTGCCATTCAGGTATGTTTTGTTTTTTAATGTTTTGGAAAGTTTTATTAGTTTAGCATTCTGTTATACTCACCATAGCATTTATTTGATCAGAAATACAGTAAAAAAAGTAATGTTTCGAAGTATTATTATGCTTTAAAATAACAATTTTCTGCTTTAATATATTTTAAATGTACGATTTATGACAGTAATGGTAAAGCTGAATTTTCAGCAGCCACTACTCCAGTCTTCAGTGTCACATGATTCTTCAGAAAACACTTCTTATTTATTATTTATTATTCTTAATATTTGGTGCTCAAGAAACTTTTTAAATATTATTATCAATGCTGAAAATGTTTTAATGCTTAATATTTTTGTGGAAACAGTGTTAGGTATTATTTCAGGATTCTGTGATGAATAGAGAGTTTAAAAGAAAAAGCCATTTGTAACATTAAAAATGTCTCTACAGTGTTTTTTTTAATCAATTTAATGCATATTTGCTAAATAAAAGTATTTTTCAAGAAGTATTTGGAAAAAACTTACTGAACCCAAATGCTTGAACAGTTGTGCAATTTTTTGCTGTTTCTTTTTATATTTATATTTTATCTATAAATTTGCCTCTCATGCCTGTCTGAAAGATTTGGATGCTGTGAATAAAATCAAAAGGGTTCTCCCATCTGCTCTTCGTCATCCTTCTCTCCCTTCAGACTGCATCCCTCCATCTTCCTCTTTCATCTTCAGCAGAAGAGCTGTGCAGCTGGTAGAAATAGATATCGACAGTCTTCCTCAGGGGGTTTTACCACAAAACTGTAAAAGCTGTTATTATAGAATGAGAAAAACTTCAGCTTCATTTTTCTTCATGACTGAGGCCTTGAACTAACTGAACACTCGACCAATCAAGTGCTGGACTGTATATCCTTCAGTGTCACTTTCTAATTATCGCCGAGGTAAAATAATCTGTATTGATGTTTTGTCTTCTCTCTGATTTCAGGTTTGATGGTAATTTTAATGCCAATGTTTCGAAGACCATCAGCTGTGATCGTCTCTCCGCTACCGTCAATAGCCGAGCTTTCAACCCAGGACGAGACCTCAACTCTGGTGTGTATAACACTAAGCTTCAAAAACCCAAAGCCAATTTCCACTTATCCAGCTGCTGCCATGGCAACCATTTGCAAAGAACAATATTGCTTTTCTGACGTCAAATCTTCAAAGATTTTTTGGCCTTTTGAGTGAGACAAAAATGAACAGTGCTGTTGAATACGTGACCTTGCTCATTTGCGTGTGCAAATACTTTATTTTCTCTCCTCTCATCTCTCTGTTTTTATTCCTTCTCTTTTAAGTGACCACAGCTTTGTACCTCTGTGCTCTTTTCCCCTTTATATCTGCGCTACCCCACCAATCAGGAAGTGCATGTTTTTATCACTTTCTTCTAGGGCTGCACGATTCTTGCTAAAATGTGAATCACGATTTTTCTCCAGGGGAAGTGAGACCACGATTCTCATTTTTTCAACCAAAATATTTATTGCACTCAAGTAAAAAAAAAAAAAGTGCCGTCTACACAGGACTTTCAGTTATAATAAAGTGCTGGACTTAAAAAGTACTTATTTTAGACCCCTTAAAGTGAATAAATTAAAAGCTGTTGAACAGAAATAGAATGTTAACAATAATAAATAAAAACAACTAATAAAAAAAACTAACATTACGGTCGGCCGATACCGATCCCAGTCATGATTTTTTTTTTGATTAATCGTGCAGCCCTACGTTCTACACTGAGCCAGTGTCAACACCTCCTCTTCGTATCAGATACATCCGTGTATTGCAACGGGAAAGCCCCCTATTGTTGTTTTAACTACATATAGACAAAAGAATACTAACTGATTCAGTTAATTCAGTTCAATTCAATTAACCTCTGTGATGAATCCAGCATGTGGGTAGTCTGAATCCAACGATAACTTGATTCCTTTCGATCAGTTCTTTAAAATAACCAGATTATAATGGTCATTCATTTGTGAATTGGATTACATAGGCCCACTAATGGTGCATAGGAACTCTGAAGAAATGGAGAATTGTTTTGTTAACCGTCTGTATGAACTGATTGGTAGCACTTTAGTTTAGGGAGAGAAAGGACATTGTAGTGTACAGTAACAGCACAGTTCATTCTCAGGTTTAGTGTTCAACACAGTTGCCTTTTTTTTTTCTTCAGCCACCTTGGTTCAGACTCTCCCTCCTTCTGGCCTCACACACTTGCTTTCGCTCCAGAACAGATTATCCCAATTCATCTTCATACAGATGCTTATTTTTGTAAGGCAGTCATCAGGAGTTCATGTTACCACTCTTCCTCCATTTGTCATTGAATACTGACCCTGCTAACCATGCAGGCAGTCATCAGTCACATTTGATCCCTGTTAGTCTAAACATTGATGAAATGTTTAGCGGGGGGCGAAACAATTAAGAGGGAGGAAAAACCTTGAGAATAGAGCGATGAGAGACAGAGAGAGATAGTGTTGTGTTACAGTGTGATGTGATGTCTTTGATTTAGTTTGTAGGGCTGGTTCCTATTTCCCCAACATTCTCCCCTTTGGTGTCCTTTGTTTCACCCTTTACTCCTCTTCACATCTCTATCTGTTTATTTCTCAGAGTTTTGCAAGCGTTCTCCCGACTGTCATAAAGCTGCGTCCCAACTTTATAAGCACTTAAAGTATGTACTTATTTTGTTGCTGATAGAAAAATAAATAGTTGTCCAAATGTTTAAGGTCAAATTGTACTTTTATTTAGCAAAGATCCATTAAATTGGTCAAAAATTATAGTAAAGACATTTATAATGTTATAAGAAATTTTTATTTTAAGTAAATGCTGTTCTTTTGAACTTTCTATTCATCAAAGAACCCTAAAAAAAAATCACAGTTAGCCAAGTTAGTGCAGTTTCACAGTTAGCCTTAGATTAGTAAGATAAACAGTTTAGCATAGCAGTAATTGGTTAAGAAAAACGCTTTTGATTTGTTAGGATCAAGATACCACAATAATGCTACTTTTTTATCAGGTTGAGGATTAAATTTTATGGGGGATTGGAACTTGCACAACAGTCACAAACTCCTTTTGTGATGGATTACAAGGGATTGTGGTCAGTTTTAGCCACAAAAGCATGTGCAGATGTGCGCTTCTTAAAAATCCATTGCCGTTTACTACGATTTGGGATACTCAAATTATTATGCATACTATTTAGGCTCACAGCCTACTTGAGACGCAACTTTTGGTTTATCACTGTCTCTGTGAGAAATACACAACAATTCCCATTGGCTGGATGAGGAAGAGAGTTTACATAAGGAAAAGGCAAATGCAACGATTTTTGGAGTTAATAATAACCTTGAAATTGACAGCACCGTAAGTGAGAAGAAATATAAAAGTCGGTGGAGATTTAAAGTGGAATGAAGGGGTGTCACGTCATGACTCTGCTTCTCAGCTACTCTAAACACTGGATGGGGGATTAAGCACTCTTGGGGCAGCACATGTTTTTTAAAGCTGTCAACATGCTGTAAAGTTCCTGTTTATACTTCGGGTATGGATTGAAGGCTCATTTGTGGTTGGGACGCCTGTTCATGCTTAGCATGCATTTTTCTTCTTCTGCAGGTTTCCACAGCAATTTGATGAACTATGTTTATTTTGATCAGAATTAGGAAAGGCTATTCCATGTCTCTGTGGCACCTAAAGCTAGTGTTTTCTTTAATAAACCTTTTCTTTCTTCATTATTTTTTCATTCTTAATTATATTATATAATATTGGCCTTGTATTGTTTGAGTTTACATTTTGAATCACTCAAACCACTTAAAGATGTCGGCATGTTTAAGTGGAATGGGTGAATCACATTTAATTGACCCGAGTAACCTCTTGTAGCACACATTCTTTCTCTTTCTGTGACTTAAAATCGTTTTTATTTTCTGTTCTTTTTTTAACTTTGGGTGTAAAAGGTTCATGTAATATTACTAAAATACATTTCTGAAAAGGATCATACTTATAGACGTATGCCCTCCTGAATACTTCCACTGCCTCTCTCTCAGTTGTATTCCTTATTTTCCTGTCTTTTCTTGTTCTTTTCCCCACTTTCCTTCACTTCCCGGCTCCTGTTAAGTAAATAAACGCTTGAATTGATGGCAGCAGAGTGGTGATCGCTGTGCTTCTCGAGTGTTTGGAAAGGATCAGCTTGTCTGGGCTCCGGCCGTCACACAGCTGGGGCCTGTTCAACTGACACGAACCCTACAGCTGCCTGCTTCAAGTGCACACTCCATTCAAATAGGTCCATGCTGCATGGCATATTAAATTAGTTCTGGGTGATTGTCTTAGAGAGTTTGTGACATTTAGATACTAATGTTTCTATGAAAGAATGCTTTAGACTTTAATGATAATATATGACTTGACAAGTAGTGATAGAGATTGACATGGATAACAAAGTCAACTTTGTTTACTTATTTATTTACTTGCTTATTTGTTTACTTATTTATGTTTGTTTTTCATCTTTTATGTATTTATTTTATTTCTTTATTAATTATTTATTTTATTTATTTATTTTTAAGATGAGACCACAGAGTAATACCTCTCACACACACACACACACACACACACACACACACACACTGTCCTTTAAGTTTTCACTCTGAACACTGATATACCCTACAGCAAGTTATTGAATCCCATGGTTATCACTGTCTTTAAGGCATGCTTGGTAATGAGACTTTCTATTTTTTTTAACTTTCCTGTTTTAATAAAATTCAAACACATTCGTGCACACCATCTAAGTATATATTTTTCCAACACTGCCTTTTTAAAAGAAGCTGTTTAGATTGATTCTATTTAGAAATCTTTAGAAATTTTAGCCAAGTACTTATTTGTGTTAAAAAAAAAAGTCAAATACTCTTGCTGTTTTTGTCTTTATAGTAGTATTTTTAATTAACGGATTTGTCTCTTTTCTCTGTCCCCATCTTTTAGCTAGAGACCAACTAAAGGTTATTTTCTGTTTTTGCACAAAAACTAAGTTAATCGCCCTCACACTGTCATGGGCTCCTCAGAATTTAGCGTCTTGTGTGGCTGGTCTGTTTAATGTAGTTACAATAGGCCTCATGCCCTTTACTGGAATGCAGGGTCGCCTCTACTAAACCCTACTGGAATCTGCCACACAGTGTTGTGGGCAATGTGTGCCTGTGCTGAAAGATGGGCTCATTTCTGATGGTGTTCCCACAACTTCTCTCCTCCTGTTTGAGATTGCACAAGAAACCCCGGTACTCAGGTTTTCAGCCTGATGTATATACGAGATTTAGGCATTATGGACAGCTTTTTCATAGTGTTGGAGTTGAAAAGGGTTTCCAAAAACAACACAATAGAGTGCAGGATCTCTTGCACAAGCACTGTAGTGAAGAGAGCGGGAACCACGCCAGGACTACACTTGGCTTCTTGCCGTCAGAGTCCAGGAAAAGTCGTTCTGCTGTGTTCTTGTGTTCTGCAAATAAGTAGATCGTAAATCTTTATTTCTGTGTGTTGGCAGGCCTGTGTATGTTTCGGCAGTAAGGCCGCAGTCGAAACATATTGTAGTGATCATAGACCATGGTGCCTCAGTCACTGAGACCCAACTCCAGATCGCCCGCGACGCTGCGCTAATCATCCTCAACTCCATCGATGAACATGATAAAGTAAGGAAGTGACATCATCGTCATCAACATACACCATCCACTGATTGCATTTGTTCTTTTGGCACTCAACATCCTTTTTTTCCCCCCTCAGATCTCAGTGTTGACCATAGCAGATACTGTTCGTTCCTGCTCTCTGGATCAGTGCTACAAGAGCTTCCTCTCACCTGCTACCAGCGAGACAAAGAGGAAGATGAGCACCTTCATCAACAACATTAAAGTGTCTGACAGCTCTACCCAGCATGCACTGGGCTTCCAGAAAGCCTTTCAGTTGTTGAGGAACACAAGCAACGTCACTAGACAGCCGACTAGTAAGAGACAAAGCTTATGTACATTAGATTTGCTAACACCGTGTCATTTCCTACCTTTATTATGTATTTTTTGTTTAGTGTTAACAAAAGTGTTCTTTAATGTTTAATTATAATATATATATATATATATTTGAATACACTTAAAGTGTTCTTTAATGTTTAATTATAATATATATATATATATTTGAATACACTTTAACTGAATGGTTGTGACCAGTAACTACAGGGTTTTCAGTTAACAGTTCAATTAAACAAATGATTTTTTTTTCTCTAAAAGAGATTTTAAATATTGTATTTAAAAAAAGTCCTTTCTGAAAATTCTGTAATACTTTACTTAAAGCCTTTATGTATAATGCATTATAAAAGTAATTTTAATGCAGTAATTATGCCTTGTAACCATAGTTATAATACATTATAATACTTATCTATTCATTGAACACTCTTTTAGAAAGTTTAATGCATTACACATGACAAACAACCAATTTTAGAATAGTATAATGCATTTTAACTTTGGTTACAGTTATTTATGAAAATATATAATGCATTATAACATGCATTGTGAATAACTTTATAATGCATTGTACAGAAGGGCTTTAAGTAAAGCATTACCAAAAATTCTCTATGATCGTATTGAAATGCACACAATAAACCACACTAGCATACAGTCAGATAAGAGTCAACTATAATGAAGGTAGATTTTAACAGAAAGGCTGAATTGTTACCACACAGACGTTGTCACATTTTTATTGGGGCAAGATGTCATGTATTATACACCGTATCTAGGTGTTTATGGTCTCAGGTTGCCACGAGGTCAGTTATTATATTCAGTATGATTGATTATTGATCATCTTCCCTCCCACAGACACGGACATGGTGATAATCTACCTGTCATCAGGCGTCACCTCCCGAGACTCATCCGAGCACGAAAAGAGAGCAACCCTGAGCGTGGTCAAAGAGGAGAACCGCCACCTCAACAACTCTGTCATGATCCTCACCTACGCTCTCATGAACGGTGAGATATCGCCAAGGAGTGCAGCTTTTTTATTGGCTCTTTGTCTCGTAGCCAACGAGGCCTCATGGTGAACACCTTTGTGCATGTTTGTGCTTTTTCAAAATATGCTCAACTGTTTTGACGCCCCTTCATCCTTCTTCTGGTTTTGTGTGTGCGCGTCTACTGTAAGAAACCACTCTCCATTATATTGCTCTCCTCAGCTGTTCCTCTCTTTCCACATGTATTAGCCTGCAATTAGCATACATTACTTTGGCATCATGAAAATTAAAATGGAGATCATTGAAAAGAAGAAAGAGAAATGCGAAAATACATCAAAGGCCACTCAGTGACATGAAAGAGTGAGAAAGGCCTTTTTTCATGCATTAGATAACTCAGAGATATGATTCAGATTGATTAGCTTGGCAATGCAGGTTACGCTACTTTGACTAGGTATTGTGAGTCTCTGAAGGACACACACACAGGGAATTACTCCTATTTCCTTGTTTATTTGAAGTCTGGTTCATTTATGACAAGTTGTATTATATTCACATATTAAAACCTGTCACAGTATCAGATTAATAGACTCAAGTGTTGAAATTTATGTCCAGTCCAATGAACAGTTCAACAGAATTGAATGTTCCTCCAAAAATGAAAGCCTCCTATTCTTTTGTTAAAGGTCCAAAACCACCATTTCATGATGGAAATAGATTGTGTGATTTTTAGCTCTGCGGTTAAGTATTCCATGTGGGATATGAATGGCTTTCTATTACTGTGCTGCACTCTAAATGGGCCAGAGAAGCAAAACCTTTACAAAATGCCCACAATATCTGTGAAAATTTTGATAAATAGGTAGATTGAATTTGATTTTTGTTCCAAAACTAAGAGAGTGCACAGGAGACACATAGCACAGAGATATTGAGTAGAAATGTCCATTTTAATTTTTGTACAATTGTCCTCAGAAGGAGTAACGGGACTCAAGGAGCTGGCCTTCTTGCGAGACCTGGCCGAGCAGAACTCTCTTAAGTATGGCGTTCCGGATCGTTCTGCCCTGCCCGTCGTGAAGGGCAGTATGATGGTTTTGAACCAGCTCAGTAACCTGGAGACCACCGTGGGCCGCTTCTACATCAACCTCCCCAATCGAATGATCGACGTGGCCTCCTTCAGCTTGCCTTATGCGGACCAGATGGGAGACGGTAAGTTTAGATCTTGAACTTGGCATAAAGCTCAAGTCTGGCACATTAACATTCCCTCTGACAAACCATATGCACTCAGAAGACCTCAGAAGAAGTGGCTCTGAACCAGAAAGTTTCCATGGTGCTATATACTGTAAACTTAAACTATAAGTAAAGCCAAAAATCACAAATGCAGAGTCTGCTCTTATGGGGCTGCTAGACAGGAAGTCATTCTGGTGAAATTATAGCTTGATTGGAAATGATGCACAGGTGATATTTACCTTGATTTTTATTGCTTCATAAAAATGTCTCATGTTTAATTTTTTAAATTTTGATAAAACTTTATTTGGCTGTGATGGAAATGATGCCTGAAAGAAATGAAGGAACAGTCATAATTTGATTTGATAAATTGATAAATTTTTTCCATTTATTTTTATTTTTAGCTTAAATAGTCTGGGACAAGGGTAAAAAAAAAAAAGAAAATTTATCATTTAAAGATATATTTAAAGAACAATTGATGTTGTCAAGGAATTTTTAAATTTTTTTTAAGGAACAGTCATAATTTGATTTGATAAATTGATAAATTTTTTCCATTTATTTTTATTTTTAGCTTAAATAGTCTGGGACAAGGGTAAAAAAAAAAAAAGAAAATTTATCATTTAAAGATATATTTAAAGAACAATTGATGTTGTCAAGGAATTTTTACTTTTTTTTTTAAATAAAAAATCAACCACTGTGACCGAGAAAGTGGCCAAAGTTAATACCCAAGAAACGCATATCTATTTGAAACTTGGAAATTGTTTATTGTTGTTTTGAAGTATCACTGGCCTTTTGGCCATGGCTTGTACCTCACAGTTAATAATATTTCTTCATGAATTACTGTTTACATAGGTTGACATATTAGTATGGCGACAGAATCAAAGGAACTTCTTCTGTTTTTCTGTTTGTAGGTTTCATCATGACCGTCAGCCGGCCATGCTACTTTGGGAACTTGTTGCTGGGTGTAGTTGGAGTGGATGTGAATCTGGCATACATACTGGAGGACGTGACCTACTACCAGGACTCCCTGGCCTCATATACATTCCTCATAGACAATAAAGGTAGGGAGATGCATGTGCTGGTGATTGTTTTTGGTGGAGAACTACCTGGTTCCATTAGCCAAAATGAGCCAAACTTGTTTTATATATTTCTCTGTTTGCCTCACTTCAGCTTGACTTTCTAACTTCACCATAAATGACTCAAAACACTGCACTGAAGGCCATTAACCTCAGCTGTCCCAGATTGGATGGCTCAGAGCCAGATCCATGGCTGACATCATGCCAGTTTCTTGAAGTGGGAACTGCAAAACTCTTTGGATTTGAACTTTTTAGGGAGAAAAGACTTAAAATTAGTTATTTCCTTGAAAAGGAGCAGTAGAAGCACTGTCTTCTTGTGCAAATATTGTCCACCAAAGAATGAAATTAAGCTTTGTTGGCCTTATTTTGACACACTTTCATTTATTCTTACCTCATCCTGCTCTAAATAACATCTATTCGTTTTTCCATGATTTCCCCCAGCAGGGTGAAGTTTCTCTGAATTCACAACGCTGTTAACCTCCACTTAGTACATATTAAAACAATTTGATAAGCCCACTAGAAATTGCCGCTTTGCACTAAAAGGGTGTGTTGTATTACATATGTAATAAAATGAGGGTGATTATCTGTTCCTGAGAGTATACAGTCTATCCTAATGACTGGGATAATGAAGTGGCACCTGCTGTCTCCAGCTGTTCAGTAAAGAATTGTGATAGCACTGCCTCTCAGTTCTTTTTAAAAGGAAGTCTCTCCCTGTGTTGTGCAGGCCACAGTTTTTGTGTTTAACCTAGTAGTTGAAAATCTTGACTGATACAAATAATTATTTAATATTCATTTAGTAAATTCTAATGGTCAGAGAAAGGATGGAAAATGGCCATAATGTCCCCCCAACCCCCCACCCCCCCACACACACACAAAAAACTTTGTTTAATTTAAAGTTTAAGTTTATTAGTTTTTTTCATTTTTTAATTTAATTTAATTTAATTTAATTTTTGAATATCTTTCAGGCTACACCCTCATGCATCCGTCACTCACCCGTCCTTACCTGATGACTGAAGCTCCCCTCCATACAGACATCATCCACTATGAGAACATCCCGGGGTTTGCTGCTGTTCGTCAAAACATCCTCAGGTGAGGGTGTATGGGATGTCAAAAAGACCTGGGTATCTGCAGTTGCTAGAGTTTACTGTGTTACTCACATGATTGCTAAGCTCATGTTGTGTGTTTCTTGTTAGTCTGCCTCTGGGGAGCCAGGTCATTGCTGTGCCTGTCAACTCTTCTCTGTCTTGGCACATGAACCGCCTACGTGATCCCAGTCGAGATGCCTACAATGTCAGCTACGCTTGGAAATTGGTAAGCTATTCCTCCACAGTGGAACAAGCATTGGTTTAGTGCAGGCTGAGGGAAAACCAGACTGTGTAGAATCACCATTCTATGTCTGTCTGGCTGTTATTTTATTTATTCTTTTTTTTGTATTTTTACTCATTTTACTTATCTTGATCTCTGATTTGCAGGTTCAGGACACTTCGTTTATCTTGTGTATAGTTTACGTTCAGCCGGAGATCCCGGTGAAGCAACTGAAAAATATGAACACGGCCCCTAGCAGCAAACTCCTGTACCACCGCCTGGATCTGCTGGGGCAGCCCAGCTCCTGCCTCCACTTTAAACAGCTCGCTACAGTCGGTAAGCTCAGGCGAAACATTAATATAATCTTTACATCTTGTAAAAAAAAAAAAGTACATGCTATTCTCATATGTTGTTAGGACTTACCATGCAGAGCTCATGTTTCTCTGAAAATGGAGTGAGACATTTTTTTAAGATATTTCTTTTTTCATAAATCAAATATCAAAAGGTTTTTTGTATTCTTGCTCAACAAGTGAATTTTTACCAACAAAGCCCAAATAAATGTTTTACTGTACCAGTAGTACCAACTCAAATCTGTACCTGCTCGAAGTCAACTGCTTTCAAACGCTCCTGTGTGGGTTTTTTTGTGCACGCTCTGGTTTCGTATTACAAAACCAAAAGTTTCTATTTACAACGTTTTTGCAGCGTTGAGTATTCTAGCCAATCACAGGCATCTCTGTTGAAAGCAGTGGCCAATCAGAGTTGTTTACTGTAGGTTAGTCAGAATCCAATGAACTAATTTTTGTTTTTGCAAGTTTACAGAGTTCTACACGCTAGAAATAGAGCTGTGCATTAAGTGATGCAGAGTAAATTCAGAGTAACAAAACTACAGCAGCAACAAGTCTGTGTTGCCTGAATTTATTTAGCAGCTTCTACAGTTAAAGATAAAACTTTAAGTACTCTTTCTAAGGCAATATTTTTAAAATGTAGTTTTTAAATTTAATATAAAAATATTTCAGAATATTTAATGCATTATTATTTAATTATTATACCATTAATCATTAACTTGTAGTTAACTAGTTAAGTATTTAAATAATTAACCCTTCTAGGATGTTGGTGTCTGGGCTTATTATTTTATTTATTTATTGTTTTAAATGACATCACACTTTGTGACTTCCTGCACTTGCTATACTTCATACGTCAGTACAGTAAAAGTACAAAAATTGGTTATAATAGTGATTTTTTTAATAAATGCAAAAGCAAGACGTGGAGAAAAAAAACTATGGAGTGGAAATGGCAGCTGAGCTAATGAGTGATCCTCTGCTATTATAATGATAATTTCATGTCATTTTCATCTTAAAAGTCTTTGTTTTCCACCAGGAGACAATTTTTTGGCAAATTTTTTCATGTCATCTTCATGAATGAAAAGTTAATCTTTAAAGTGAATTTTACTGCACAACTGCAGAGTTAAAAAATAATAAAGGCTTTAAAATATTGTATAAGTGTTTAAAAATTATATATATATATATATATATATATATATATGTACACACACAATATATACTGTGTATTACTAATGTTTTTTTTGTTTTGTTTTTTGAAAGAAGTCTGTTATGCTCACCATGGCTGTGATTATTTAATCAAAAATACAGTAATATTGTTAAATATTATTATAATATTATTTTAATATATTTAATGTAATTTATTCCTTTGGCAAGCTGAATTTCCAGCAGAATTGCCATAACTCCAGTCTTCTGATCATTTTAATATGCTGATTTGGCGCTTAAGTTATTTTTCTTATCTATTCTAAATGTTGAAAAGGTTTGTGTTTCTTTTTTCATGGTTCTTTGATTAATAGAAAGTTCAAAAGAATATAATTTATTTATTTTGTTAGTCTTTACTGTCACTTTGGATCAATTGAATGTGTCCTTGCTGAATAAACATTAATTTCTTTCCTAAATAAATAATCTTTGAACAATGTACCTTTTTTGTAAGTTACTGTTACTAAGGGATAATTGATAATGGTTAGGGGCTCATATAATTAAGCAGAATTAAACTGAATTAAATATAATCATCTCTCTTTTTTTTCACAGAGAGTCCCACAGTGATGTTGTCTGCTGGTAGTTTCTCCTCTCCATATGAGCACTTGAGTCAGCCAGAGACCAAGCGCATGGTGGAGCACTACACAGCTTACCTGAGTGACAACACCCGGCTCATAGCCAACCCAGGCCTGAAGGTACACACAAACACACACTTACTGCACATCTCAGCAACACATGTCTCATAGCCAACCTGGGAATGGCTCAATCTTTCACAGTTAGTGGTCACATGGATAGTTTCTCAGTCCTAACTGGCAGTTGTTAGTTGGCAGTCTTCCTGTCCTCTTTAATTCTTCTTTTTCATTAGGGAAATGCTGTGCACCAGTCTTTATGATTCTCTGCTTAGTAGAATTCTTTAACACCCCCCTCCTTTGGTCTTCCAGTCTTCTGTGAGAAATGAGGTGATGGCCACCAGTCACGTGACAGATGAATGGATGAGTCTTATGGAGATGAGCAGCCTCAACTGCTACATTGTGAGGCGTTACATAGCAACGCCCAATGGGGTGCTGCGGATTTACCCCGGTTCGCTCATGGACAAAGCCTTCGATCCCAACAGGAGGCAATGGTAAGATTTGAGCCTCAGGACGGAGGTCTTCAAACTCCTAGTGGGACACTGGTCAACAGATCCCACAGTCTGTTAACTAAGCTTAGCAAACTGTCAGATTCCCAAGAAGGTCTTTTGTGTCCATATGCAGCCGCACACACTGCAAAGAAAGCATGTTTTTTTTTTATACATTTTGTTTTTAAGATTGTATGGGAAAAAAACAAAACAAGCTTTGATCAATTTGTAAATTTTTGTTTAAAATGTAGTCTAATTAGTGATCCTTTTGTCTTTTAGGTACCTACATGCTGTAGCCAATCCTGGTCTCATCACTTTTACTGGACCCTACCTGGATGTTGGTGGGGCGGGTTATGTGGTCACCATTAGCCACACTATCCACGCCTCTAGGTCAGTTGTTTAAGGGTCACATTTCACATTCAAACCTACTGGATCTCAACCAGGGGGCCTCAGCAAGCTTCCACAGGATAATTAAAGTAATAAATTATTATTAATATATTAGAAATGTTCTAACACTTAATGAAAATGTTTTTTAAAAATCTAGAGGTCTTTCCCCTCTGAATATCTTTAGTTTTTATTGAAAAACAGTTCTGGAATCACAAAATGTATTGTGGTTAATTAATTTTATATATATATATATATATATATATATATATCTGTATATGTATCTGTATACTCCCTGTTTCTGTTAATAAGAAAATATTTAAAACAAGCAGTTGTGTCATAATTATGTAAGAATAGTGGAGACACGGGAGTCAAAAAGCTGGTTTAGACACATCATTTGCTATGCGTTAAAGCTTTTATAGTGTGGATATTAATTTATTTTTGCTCAGTCAGACACTGTTTTTTTATGCTTGTATGGATCAGTCTTTAAAAACAATAATATAAATAACTTAAATATAGAGTATTAAATAAATAGGTCAACCATAACATGAAAATATTACTCACTCTCAAGATGTTTTCTTTTCTCTGATGAAATGGCCAATGCTTTACACTGTCAAGCTCCTAAAATGAATAAAAAGCACCTTACTATATAGTATGATGAAGCTGTTTGAAACTGGCAGTGTTCCAAAATGTCTGGTGTAGATAAAGAGTGTTTGTCCTCCACGTTTTCCAATCAGTTCTCTCTTAAGAGGAGGAAATGTGACTATGGAGTGTGCGATCTGATCTAAAGCTCCATTGCGGTGACCCATCACACTGTAGATCTCCTCATTCTTCATATTGTTTAACACTTAACTGCCTCCTTTCCCAGTTCCCAAAAGGCCTCCGGTTACACAGTAGCGGTTATGGGCATTGACTTCACTCTGCGCTACTTCTACAAAGTTCTGTTGGATCTTCTGCCCATCTGTAACCAGGACAAGGGCAACAAAATCCGGTAAGGCCTTCCCACCAAACACAACCCCCATCTCATTTCTTCTCAAACTCTCTAGTGTTTGCCAAGACCCCAGTGTGCCGGCTGTGGTGTCCAGCATAGTGCCTGAAGCTATCGATGCCCCACAGAGGCTCTTTAAAGCTCTTTCAAATGAAACTAATCAGATTTGCTTCTGTTGGAAAAGAGGCATTCACTTAGTCTTCTCTGCATGCTTCTAAGCTCCCTCTTTTAGGATAGGAGATAGAATGAGAACGATCTGAGGTGGGGATCAAGAAACAGTGAGGGAGGGCTGGACGTAGAGAGAGAGGAGAGATGAGAAGGGAAAAGTATAAAGACTGGAAAACGTATTTTATTTATTTATTTATTTATTTATTAATTTTTCAAAAAATAAATTAAAATTGAGTGGCGCTTGCCTCTGCAAAAGTCACTGCAATGATACTAGGGTGTTGTGGCAGTTGTCAAGATTTTCTAATCACTAGGTGGTTGCTTATGATATTCAGAGAACCAGCTTAAGCTGAAGTCACAAGCCTAATGTTATTTTTTAGCCTTGTAGAGTAAATGAGCACAAAGTTACAATTTTATACACTACTAAAATATTTGAGCATAACCCCATTAAACTGTGTGTAAACATATATTTATGGGAACCTCTGACCAGGAAGAATGGTTGGAAAAAAATGGCAGAAGGATTACATCATGATAAACAACTTCTGATGATACTACAACATAAACAACTTCTTAAGCTTTTAAGCACAGTTTGCGTTCATGCCAGGGTTCAACAAAAAATCTAAATGAAAACAAATTTTCCAGTTTGTTCCATTAATATTTATTTCCCCTTCTAATTTTAGATGCGGTTCCTGAATATAAAACAACTAAAAATCAACAAAAATAATTACAAAATAAATAAAACTTTTGGAAATACACAATGTAATTTTATTTTCATTCATTTTTATTATTGTAATTATAATTTAGTTACTTTTTTAATCTATAGATACACCTAATTTTTGTAAATTAAATTCTGTTGGGGACAGTTGGAGTCTTGCAATCAAAAAGGTAGATAGCCACTGATTTAGACTATAACAAGTATAATGGATTTCCATGCTTATTTTTGTATCATATATAAATAGAAATCTAAATTTGTAGTCACTAAATAGTCCAGTAACTAGTAGTCACTAAGCCCCTAGTGTGAAATTTGTAACTTTGTTTAGAATAGTAATAGCACACTTCTCCTCAATAAGCCATGCAATTTGCTGTATCATGCATGTCTGTAGCACAACATCCTCAAGAATAAGCAGTAGTAATGCTTGCCTTTGCAAGCAGCACAAATAAACCCTACTGATGCAATCTATAAATGCCAGGGAAGAAACGATTTTCAGGACTGACTGAAAGACACAAAGGAAGATAAGCTGATTAGGGCTGCATTCCAGACACATCCTGTTATGTTAGGTGCCAGTGCCCCCATTTTTCCCTCACTCCCTTCTTTTCTGCCTCTCTTTTACCCTTCCCTGTCATTCCTCTCTTTTTCTTTCTTCTTAACTCTATTTCTACCAGTTTGTCTCTTTCTTTGTCCCTCTTCACGCTCTCTCTGTCTCTTTATCTGTCTGTGCTGTGGAGGCCTCAGTGTTCTTTGAGTTTGCAGTGCTATGGTCATTAAACAGGATTAGTGACGTGGAATGCTTCAGTGT
Organism: Sinocyclocheilus rhinocerous; assembly: GCF_001515625.1. NCBI lineage: Eukaryota > Metazoa > Chordata > Actinopteri > Cypriniformes > Cyprinidae > Sinocyclocheilus > Sinocyclocheilus rhinocerous. Next base: position 1,088,548 of record NW_015624203.1, on the reverse strand, counting down.
GCCACACAATAACCTGAACTGTTCTGAACTGCAGATGGTACCCTGTGAACATACAGGAAGCCATCTACTGTTTGCTTCCACCTTTCCCCTCTAAATGTCATTTTGGATCTTTGTACAGGCTCAGAGTGCTTGATCCTGTTTGTCTTGGTCTTTATGTATGTGTAGGTGTTTTATCATGGAGGACAGAGGCTATCTGGTGGCCCATCCGACTCTGATTGACCCGAAGGGCCACGCTCCAGCAGAACAGCAACATATTACTCATAAGGTAAGGAACTTTACCTCTGTTGAACAAGAAACTAGGCATTTTTATGCTTTTGTCCTTAGAAAAAGGGGCCTGTTTATATTCTTTAGCCATATTATATTAAAAGATTGGTAATGAAACTGAAAAACAAGCTTATTGAGTTCATCGTTTTCTCCTGTTTTGCTTGACTTTAGGAGCCTCTAGTGGCCAATGACATTCTCAACCATCCCAACTTTGTGAAGAAGAACCTGTGTAATAGTTTCAGTGATCGTACTGTGCAGCGCTTCTACAAGTTCAACACCAGCATTGTGGTGAGTGGAGTCTCATATGAATTATTTCATATCAGAAAACTGAATTCTGTTTGAAGTGATAATCCTGCATTTTTTTACCATGTTTGGTTAGTCAGCATCATGTATTAATGATGTTAGGATGCCACCTAGTGGAGTTTATTTTAATAGTGGTAATAGCAGATGTGCTTTCTAGTATAACCAGCTGTTGTGGAAAGACTGTTATGAAATCAAATGATTGTTTATGGCTAACTGTGTCTTGTCATTTTTCAGGGTGATCTGACAAACCTTGTGCATGGCAGTCACTGCTCAAAGTACCGGCTCACTCGTATCCCAGGAACCAATGCGTTTGCTGGTATTGTGAATGAGACCTGTGATTCACTGGCCTTCTGTGCTTGCAGTACTGTGGATCGTCTCTGTCTTAACTGCCACAGGTAATGTGTACTCTCTGCACAACTCTACTAATAACATTCTGTATTCGCGGTCTATTCATTTATGTAAATATTAAGGCATAGCTATATTAATTTATTTACACAACTGTTCAAAAGTTAGGGGTTGGTAAGGTCTTTAAATGTCTTTTTTTTTTTTTTTTTAAACTATAAAAAAAATTATTTAAAAAACCTACAAAAAACAGAAGTATTGTGAATTATTTTTTACTATACTTTTTTTGTTGTTTTTTTCTATTTTAAAATATTTTCACCCGGTTTCACAGACAAGGCTTAAGCCTAGTCCCAGATTAAAATGCACATCTGGGCTTTTACCTGAAAGAAACTTGCACTGACATCTCTTAAAATATGTCAGTGCCATTGTTTTGTCTCAAGATGCACACGAGTAATGTTATTTTCTAAGGCACATTTATAAAAGATACTTAAATGTCCTAATTAAACTATGGCCTAATCCTGGCTTAACCTAAGCCCTGTCTGTGAAACCAGGCCTTTATATTCAAAAAGTCATTTATACATATGATGGCAATGCTGAATTAGACATTACTCCAGCCTTCAGTGTCACATGATCCTTCAGAAATCATTCTAATATGCTGATTAGGTGCTCAAGATACTTTTCTTTTTATTATCAATGTTATGGTGCTTAATATTTTTGTGGAAACTGATTTTTTTTTTCATGATTTAAAAAAAAAAAATTTGTAGAATAGAAGGTTCAGAAGTTATTTTTGTTAAATGTACTGCATCCTTGCTAAATAAAACCATTAATTTATAAAAAAAAACAAAAAAACATCTGACTGACCCAAAACCTTTGAAAAGCATTTATTTAGTTAGTTAGGGTTAGGGATTTTAATCACAAGGGTTCATAATGAAAATAAAAGAAGTTTTGTGATAGAAATGTAATAGCCAATATTAAATTAAATTAAATACAAAAATATTTAAGTACAGTTAAGTGCCTATCAATACTTTAATTCTCCCATTCTCATATTTAAGGACCCCTTGAAACGGTTTGAGTTGTCTATCCTATGTTAATGTATTTCCTGGAAAGAGTTTTAACGGGACACATTAAGGGCTCATCCCTATTTATGTATGCATGTATTTATTTAAAATGCCAATAGGCTTTAGTCGTAACTCACAATTATGAACTTGTCCAAATGTGAAGATTGTAAATTTAAAAGGCATTTTTCTGCTAAAGCTATTTTTTAAAATCAATTTATAAGACTGCACTAGCAAAAGTCATAGCCAGAAATCTCAAACTTTAAGTCCATTCATATAAATAATAGTGAAGTTGATAGTTCCAGGTTAAAAGGCCTGCAAACAGACATTTTCAATGTATTTCCATCTTCCCCAGAATGGAGCAGAATGAATGTGAGTGCCCCTGTGAATGCCCTCTAGAGGTGAATGAATGTACTGGCAACCTCACCAACGCTGAGAACAGGTAAACCACTGCTGTTTACAGTCTTGCATTATTTATTGAGGGACATGTAGAAGACATTGAGCCCATTTTAAAACATATTACATGTTGTACACAATGTGTTGGGATGCAAAGGTTACCCCTTAAGAGCTTGGAGAATAGACTGCCGCAATATATGATCCAGAAATTAATCACTGGACCACATGTCCAGATTCTCATCAGAATGCACTGGAATGAATCACACTTAGTCTCACACACACACACACACACACACTTCTGCCTGTCACTTCATCAAGTTCTTGTTTGTCACGATGAATAGATATCCAGCCACCTGTGTCCTCAATTAGCCGTCAGTTCAGGATTGTTCCTCAGTAGACATTTAGACACTTTCAGGTTTGTTGCATTATTCCCAGCTGAGAGATCTCAAGGCCTTTGTCACTGTGCCATCTGTTCATTTTAATGAAAAACTCTACACTATCTGTACACTACACTGAATGCTAATAAATGTATCCTTTACTACAGAGAGCTGTAGTAAAAAAGGCTTGGTATTCATTGTGTAGCAATAATAATTGTTGATTTGTTGTCTGTTGAATGTCATTGATCTACAGAACAACATTGTTGCCAGACTGTTAGTAATTACAAATAGCTTTGACTTTAATGAGTTCCATGTTGTATTTAGGGCCTAACTGACTCAGCTTGCCTTATTACTGTGTGTGTGTGTGTGCGCAGAAACCCGAGCTGCGACGTGCACCAGGAGCCTTTGTCTTTGACTGTAATTGAGCCTAGTCTACAGGACACTCTGCCTCAGTGTATCAACACCAGATGCAGCCAGCGCTTCACCAGCAGGTACGGCCATATACTGTATCAGTTGTGATCAGTCTGCCCTTAGCAGGACCTTAACAGAAACACAGAGTCTCTGAGAGTAATGGTGTTTCTCCTTTCACTTAACACATCTAATTTCACATCACTTATTTACAACCTGTGCTGACCACCACAACAACAAACATGTGTGTTTCTCAAGATCATACAATGTCAGCTTATCAGTTATCAGGGACTGTCGAAATCAAAGACTCACAAATAGCTCACGAGTTATCACACACTTTTGTTCACCACAGACTCAAAGAACCAAATCTGTGTTGGTAACATCAGTTAACTATATGAACTAGCAATGAAAAATACTTCTAAGGCATTTATTAATCTTAGTTAATGGTATTTCAAAATTATTAAAATCCGAAGTTGTATCTGTTAATATTATTTAATGGACCTGAACTGATATGAACTAACACTGAACAGTTGTATGTTTAATAACTTCCGCTAACAAAGATGAAATGAATACTGTAACAAATGCATTGCTCATTCTTAGAGTTAATGTTATGCATTGTTATGCATTAACTAATGTTAACTAATGAAACCTTATTGTGAAGTGTTACCACTGTGTTTTATGTGACTAGATGTTAAATATACATACTTAAAACTTGTAGTAATAAATGGTATTTTTATAACTAAGTATAGTCTGTTTTATATGCATTTTATAATATAGAATTTTATACAATTTTCTAATATGATTTTTAGTACAGGTGCTTTTTTTTATTGGTCTTTTGAAGTATTCTAATTTGTTGAGATAGTTAATTGGTGGGTTTTTGTTAAATGTGAGCCAAAATCATCACAATTAAAAGAACCAAAGACTTAAACTACTTCAGTCTGTGTGCATTGAATTTATTTAATACACGAGTTTCACAATTTGAGTTGAATTACTGAAATAAATGAACTTTTCCACGACATTCTAATTTATTGAGATGCACCTGTATATTGTTTAAACATGTTGTTCGTGGGGGTGCTTTGGCGAAACAAAAGATGATTTATTGTTACAAAAAAATTCTATATTAAATAAAATGCTGTTCTATAGTACTTTCTAATCATCAAACAATCCTGTGTCATGGTTTCCATGAAAATATTACAAATACTACCAAAAAAAAAAATAGTCAGCATTGCTGATAAGAAGAAATGTTTTTTTGGGCACCAAATCAGCACATTAGAATGATTTCTGAAGGATCATGTGATACTGAAGACAGGAGTAATGGCTGCTGAAAATTCATCTCTGTCATCACAGGAACAAATTACGTTTTAAAATATATTGAAATAGAACACTTTTTTTTTATTGTAATAATATTTTACAGTGTTACTGTATTTGTGATCAAATAAATGCAGCCTTGGTAAGCAAAATACATATCTTTCAAGAACATAAAAAAATTCTACTGTACACCTACTGTAGCCATCTCTATAACATTTCTTTTTGTATGTTCTGTTTTATTTGTGTGGGTTTTAGTGACTGTTTTGGTGTTCTGGACTGTGAGTGGTGTACGGTGGACAGTGACGGAAAGACCCATCTGGATAAGCCTTACTGTGCCCTACAGAAGGAATGTTTTGGAGGGATAGTGGGTGCCAAGAGTCCCTATGTGGATGGACTGGGCATTTTAGGTGAGCTACTACTTCTGTAGTCACACTTATTGCACTTTTAATATATTTTTTCTGTTCATAATAGCTTATGGAGATAAATTGCATCGATTGGTCACAATAGTCCAATAGTCATTTACTTCTTTCTTTTGTTTAGTTTTGCTGTTTTAGAAAGATATGCACAGAAGTTTGGAATTACACCGACTCCATGATTCACACATTTTGCCTTGCGGATCTTTGCTAGTGTGTATGCTTTATTTCATTATTTCATTTCATTATATAATTATTTTTGTATTTCTTCATCTCTGTGCAGATGAGGAGTTGGCGTCGCTGAACATGATCAAGAGTGCGCCCGTGGGGCCAGTGGCAGGAGGGATTATGGGATGCATCATGGTACTGGTGTTGGCTGTGTATGCCTACAGGCACCAGATCCACCGTCGCAGGCATCAGCACATGTCCCCGCTGGCCGCACAGGGTGAGTCTGGACACTTTGAGTCTAAAAGTGAAAGTGATTCTTACCTGGGACTGTTGGGAAATAATGCTAGGGCTCTGCAATTAATTGAATTTCAGTTTTGATTTTGGCTTCCAAAGATTACGAAAACACAATAATTGAGATAAAAAATATTATTGTGCTGCATTCCATTCCTTCACATTAAAGCAGTTTGCTTTCGCGTCTCCTTAAAATCCCAAACTTAATGTCCAAATCGGTAAAATCTTGTAATGCGACTGTAACAATGTGCAGTCTACTGCAAGATGCGTTTGAAAAAGAGTTGTTAAAAGTGCATTAAGCAGCCAAAAAGAACTCTGTTCTGTTCTGTACGTGCTTTCCAAGATGGAGTGGAACACAGACAAGCAAAGTATACTATGGGCTTCGGATACGCACCTAAGTGTCAAATATTCACAAAAATATGACAGAAGGCCCATGTTGGCAAGTATTCATATAAACACAGTAATGTTTTAAGTGAACAAACAGAACACAAAAAGAAATCGGATGCATCAGTATATTAGAGCCGTGTATTCAGTCTTAGAGTGACAGCAGCCTAATATACCTGCTGCTGTTCTTAATGTTAATCAAACAAAAGACAAAGAAAAAAACACTTACTGCTCTTGACCGAATAACTTTAGTAGCTTTAATAAGAATCCATGTAGGCCTATATATGATTCATACAGTGAAGACTGTTCAATGTTTATATATATATATATATATATATATTTGTATATGTCTGTAAGGTCTTATATAGTCAGGTGTGTGGCTTTCCTAATCAAGTCCAATCAGTATACTCAAACACAGCTGGACTCAAATGAATGTGTAGAACCATCTCAAGGATGATCAGAAGGAATGGACAGCACCTGAGTTAAATATTTGAGTGTCACAGCAAAGGGTCTGAATACTTAGGATCATGTGATATTTCAGTTTTTCTTTTTTAATAAATCTGCAAAAATGTCAACAATTCTGTGTTTTTCTGTCAATATGGGGTGCTGTGTGTACATTAATGAGGAAAAAAAATTAACTTAAATGATTTTAGCAAATGGCTGCAATATAACAAAGAGTGAAAAATTTAAGGGGGTCTGAATACTTTCCGTACCCACTGTATGAGTGTGTGTGTGTGTATATATATATATATATATATATATATGTATGTTTATCAAGAATTGATATCAAGAATTGTGAAATTTCACTGGTATCTAAATGTTGATATCATAGCAGCCTTATTTCCAGCATATATACTTAATAACTATAGCTCTATCATGAAAAAAAAACATACTCTGAAGATGTGTGATATCGCTCGCTCCAAATTGAGTTAATTGTGATAACAATCTTGACCAAAATAATTGTGATTATGAATTTTGCCATAATCAAGCAGCCCAAGTGATCTCTGACAAAGAGTCTGGTGACGTCAACCTGAAAAGGAAAGTTGTTTCAGAGGAAGAGCAAGTAAAAGTCACTTTAATGAGGGAAAAATTATTGAGTGCACATTTAAAGTGTGCTACTCCTTGCTAATGAGATACTAAAACACAGTTGACCGCTAAAAGGACCTTAGAAGGATATAAAAGTAATTTAAAGAGCTGAATTCCCTCTTCCCTTGCAGTTGCTCCCTCATGTCTAAGCTAAATTCAACCTCTATATGTGCACGACTAGGAAGCATAACTTGCATGCAATATAAATCTGTCTGAATCAGTCTGTGAGAAGTGCTGCTGTTTTCTGTTTTGTAGTTACATAAACTGTCTGAGAGAGTCTACTTTAGTCTGAATCTGCATTCTAGAAATGAATAGACTTGAATGCTATATTACCTTGAATTGGCTTTCTTCAGTTTTTTTAATGTCTGATGGGCATTCGTGAGCAAAAATTGATTTGAAGAGATTTGATGTCTGTCTTCTTTTTTTATGAGAAAGACTCTGGACCAAAGGAGAAGACAAAGACATATTACATCAAATCTGTTCAGGGTTGCTCCATCTTTCTAATCTTCTCTTATGCCTTTCTTATGTCTTTCTGTCTCTCTCTTTCATCAGAGATGTCTGTCAGGATGTCCAACCTGGACAACGAGCGAGATGACAGAGATGAAGACAGTCACGAAGACAGAGGAATAAGTAAGATACCCGCCTGCCTGCCTGGCACAGCTTCACACGAATTAACACAGAAAACCTTTAAATGCCCATTTCAGCATTAGTAATTACACTGAGGGTTTTTATGCACATAAAATCTGCAGTATTATACTTTGTACCTTTTAATGCTGTTTTTCACTGATTTAGTGCACCAAATGGGTGATAATCCGTGAATTCTTTGTGTACAGTTTGCTGTTTTATTCTCCTAGAGTAAAAAGCGAGCATTCATGCTCACAATGGTACTGTGTCATTCTTGTGTGATAATTGCTTCAAACAGCCATGTGGGTTAGTCTGATGTCGTAATTGGTCTCATCTTTAGTGACAATATGATAATGTGTTCCTGATCGGCGTTCTTGTTCCGTTGTACATTTTATAATCAGAAGCATTTACAATACCATCTGATTTACATCACAAAGTTGTTTTAATTAGATTTTGTGCTATGCATAACTGTAAGAAACATACTTTATGAAACATCATGCATAACTGTAAGAAATCTAAATGAATAACAGTCAGTATGTATATAATGCTGATTATCAGTGCAAAGCAAAGAATTGGAAATGTGGAAAAATGTAAACACTGTACTCCTACTATCGACTCAGTTTTTAAAAACAGACAAAACATACAGAAAGGTACTTACAATGGTCACTTGCCCAGTTGACTACCATTGTAAGTGCATAACAGTTACTGCATTTATTTTAATTTTACGAACTTAGGTACAAGAAAAATTATTTGCTGTTGTAATCAACATTATGCCAAAAATGGTGCAGTTTGAGCTCAACTTTGGTAACTGGACCCAAAATATTTCTATTAATTGAAGCTCGAATGCAACCCTTAAACAGGATCCAAAAAGTTTTGTCGAAGGCAAAATCTAATATTGTTTGGTAACAGTTTGCTGACCTCTGACTCAGAGACTTATAATTTAAATTATTAAAATATGGTTCCATTCCATACAGAGATCTTGAACAAACAATAAACAACATTTTATAGCAGTTGTTCATTTATAAATTAATTATTTTTCAATGTTAAACCATGTTTGTTCAGTATACATTAATATTAATTTATACAACTGTAAATGTAAAAATACATCAATATATGTATAAATTAACAAAGATTTTGCAAAAATTGTTTATTGTTCGTTCATCACAATATATAAAATTATATATATATATATATATATATATATATATATATATATGATATGCCTTATGTATTACCAGAACAATGTTTTTGTTGGTAAAAGATATTTAGACAATATTTATATTTTACTACAACATGTATATGTTACAAAGATTCTCAACTATGGTATGAAAGATATTAGAGAATGATTTTGATACACTGTTTTATTTTACACAATATGTGCATAAACATGGCCAAATATTGTGTTTCCTATTATAATCAATGTATCTATTAATTGTCTCTAATTTGCATATTAATGTGATCTTTGGGCAACATGCAATGAAAAAAAAAGAAGCATAATAATGAGAGTAATAAACTTTTCGGATAACATCTCATATTTCATAGACCTATTGATATACAATTTCTTTCCATATTCACTTATTATGTCTATATAAGTATAAGTATATCCTGGTGTCCACTACAGTGGACATGTATGAAACTGATGCATGTCATATTCTGCTTTGAAACCCCACAAAAGTTGTCCTGAGATGTTCATTCATGACAAACCCTTTGAAAATTAGTCAGATTTAAATGATAATTACAAAATATTGTCATATTTCCAAAAGAGTGCAAAATTTGATCATTCGGTCAATATCAGACATTTTTAAAGACCAGGGGGAGGAAGTGTTAATGATCCAACCTCCAAACAATTGTTATCTCTGAAAATCCCTGAATGTGCTCTGTACAGGACATCCAGAGTCCAAAATGTGGCATGTATGGTCTCAGAGAAATTTGCTAAAATATAATGTATTCTACAGAGGACAGAAGTAAATGCCTGGGTCCCAGGAAGTTATGCAATTAACATACATATGTGACCCTGGACCACAAAACCAGTCTTAAGTCGCTGGGATATATTTATAGCAATAGCCAACAATACATTGTATGGGTCTAAATTATTGATTTTTCTTTTATGCCAAAAATCATTAGGATATTAAGTAAAGATCATGTTCCATGAAGATATTTTGTAAATTTCCTACTGTAAATTTATTCAAACTTAATTTTTGATTAGCAATATGCATTGCTAAGAACTTAATTTGGACAACTTTAAAGGCGATTTTCTCAATATTTAGATTTTTTTTGCACCCTCAGATTCCATATTTTCAAATAGATCAATGGAAAGCTTATTTATTCAGCTTTCAGATGATGTATAAATCTCAATTTCGAAA
>NW_015624203.1:1027918-1076848 GCF_001515625.1 Sinocyclocheilus rhinocerous | reverse complement strand
ATATGCCTTAGGTATTACCAGAACAATGTTTTTGTTGGTAAAAGATATTTAGACAATATTTATATTTTACTACAACATGTATATGTTACAAAGATTCTCAACTATGGTATGAAAGATATTAGAGAATGATTTTGATACACTGTTTTATTTTACACAATATGTGCATAAACATGGCCAAATATTGTGTTTCCTATTATAATCAATGTATCTATTAATTGTCTCTAATTTGCATATTAATGTGATCTTTGGGCAACATGCAATGAAAAAAAAAGAAGCATAATAATGAGAGTAATAAACTTTTCGGATAACATCTCATATTTCATAGAGCTATTGATATACAATTTCTTTCCATATTCACTTATTATGTCTATATAAGTATAAGTATATCCTGGTGTCCACTACAGTGGACATGTATGAAACTGATGCATGTCATATTCTGCTTTGAAACCCCACAAAAGTTGTCCTGAGATGTTCATTCATGACAAACCCTTTGAAAATTAGTCAGATTTAAATGATAATTACAAAATATTGTCATATTTCCAAAAGAGTGCAAAATTTGATCATTCGGTCAATATCAGACATTTTTAAAGACCAGGGGGAGGAAGTGTTAATGATCCAACCTCCAAACAATTGTTATCTCTGAAAATCCCTGAATGTGCTCTGTACAGGACATCCAGAGTCGCATGTATGGCATGTATGGTCTCAGAGAAATTTGCTAAAATATAATGTATTCTACAGAGGACAGAAGTAATCCCAGGAAGCCCAGGAAGTTATGCAATTAACATACATATGTGACCCTGGACCACAAAATGAATGGGTCAAAATGATTGATTTGATTGATTGAAAATTGATTGAAAAATCATGATATTAAGTAAAGATCATGTTCCATGAAGATATTTTGTAAATTTCCTACTGTAAATTTATTCAAACTTAATTTTTGATTAGCAATATGCATTGCTAAGAACTTAATTTGGACAACTTTAAAGGCGATTTTCTCAATATTTAGATTTTTTTGCACCCTCAGATTCCAGATATTCAAATAGTTGTATCTACAAACCATGCATCAATGGAAAGCTTATTTATTCAGTTTTCAGATGATGTATAATCTCAATTTCGAAAAATTGACCCTTATGACTGGTTTTGTGGTCCAGGGTCACATATATATATACACACACAAGAGTGTGATATGGTGCTTTGAAAGTCTTTTGGAAGACATCTTTTTGTATTTTTCCTCATTGTTTACTGAGTTCATCCCCAGTATAACCTTTTATATGAGAAGTATCTACAAGTATGTTATTGCCTTTTAAATTTGCTGTACTCGTACACTATGCTGGCCAGCTGGAGACCCAAGTGTTTTATTGTTATATGACCATTTGGCTCTGTTTCTCTCTCTCTCTCTCTCTCTCTCTCTCTCTCTCTCTCTGCAGTTAGTAACACTCGATTCATTGCTGCTGTTATTGAGAGGCACACACACAGCCCAGAACGACGACGGAGATACTGGGGGCGGTCTGGGACCGAAAGTGACCATGGTAAGAGTGTGTATGTGTGTGTATGTGCACTCCTTCCTCAAAGTCTAAAGGAAAAACGATATTAGTAGGTCTGAAAAGATCCTTTTGAAATAAGGGTCAAGGAAAAATTCAAAGGCGTGACCATCAAATTTCTCACCTAAGAATATAGTGAGAGTTTTATTATTGAAATAAAGCAAAGCCAGGGAGTTCAGTGTATGCTTGTGTTCGGCCTCTATTTCATTGGCGGCTCCAGGCTTGGGTTACATGGAGTCTTCAGTGCATGCTAAATCTGCCGCCCCTCAGGGACGAGGCTTTCTGGAGATCATTGTGTAACCAGCAAGAGGAGAAAGGGCAGCCCTATTCCACAAGGAGAGGTGCAATGACAAAAGTGCAAAAGACCTGGAGGAAGAAAGCCAGCAAAGTGGGTAGATTGAGAGATGCGAGAACAGTTAGAGGTGGCAAAGACCAAGTACAAAAGTTTCTTCCCTGTATTTTGATTTGGCAGGGTTAAAGTTCGCCTCCCACCGGCTGCTCAGTCATCCAGCTTAAGGGGTCGTTTTAAAGCAATATCGATTTGGCTTTTGAGCGTGTGTATGCAGGAGAACAGCACCAAAACCTTTTCCTGTGTGCTCTGACTCATTACCGTTCCACCAACACAGAGATTTTTCGCCAGGAGCAACGTAGATATAGGAGTATTCGCTTCAGATCGAGGCTTAAAGAATTTCTCTAAACAGAAATGTGTTTTCTGCCAGGAACTGGGATGCTTTTTAGTACTTGTTTGCTTGCTTGGCTCTTTGATATGTTTAGGGATAGATCCTGATCCAGAATTGGTATCCCAGCTCTTTCATTCTCACTGAAGAGTTTCAAAGCTGATTCCAGATCTGTTCTGAGACGGCTCATGCAAACATTGATCAAAGTCAGGATCATAAGAGGTTTTTGACCTTTCTTTTCACCTCCGATCCCATTTCAGATGTCACATGTGGCTGGACGTTTGGCCATCTGACAGCAGGACAAGACCTTTTTTGTGCTCTCTTTGGGCCTTAATTTAATTCAGAATGTGCTGTGACTGTTATTATGTTAAGTTTCCAACTGTTTGTTTTTTGTATGCATTGTGAGCTCCTCTCCCACTGTACAAGTTTAGTTGTTAGCAACTGTCTAATCTATTATTCACTTCAGCTGCTTCATGTGTCTTTTGTATTGTTGTCTAAACAGGAACATCAGCAGTTTGACGGGAAAATAGATTTGGGTAGATAACAATAACATTGACATCAGCTTCTTCTTTCAACAAGATTTTAAGCTCAAATTTATGTATAAAGGAAGTTGTATATTTCAGATGATAACTCATCAACATTTAACGAAATTTTGAAATCACTTTTTTTTTCTTTTCAGTTTGAGGCATCCAGTTTTGAAAGTAGAAATATTCTATGTAGTCTCAATATAAAGTCTGTATGTTTAAAACTGTATAATAGGTGTAGTTGGAAGTAGGCGTCAAGGCATTGTTCCCCAATCCAGAACTGTTGCAATGAGACAAACTGATAATATGAACACTACTTTGCACTATTGCCATTCCTCTGCAACTTCCACAACTTCATAATTATTATAATCATTACTGCTACTATATGAATACATTTATAACAAATAGCTGTTTTTATAATTATAATTTTGCATTGCACTGATTATAACATTTTTATTTGTATCCCTGATCTGTATTATTTTCAATATATTTACATATTATGTTTTTATTAGGATTCTGTACACTGCTGTTAAAAAGTTTGTGGGCAGTAAGATTTTTTTCTTAAATAAATGAATACTTTATTTGGCAGGGGTGTATGTATGTATGTATATATGTATGTATGTATATATATATAAAATTTTTACAAAAATTCCCACACAATATATTTTCTTTAGAAATGGTCAAATAGTTTTATTGCAATTCAAAACTGCTCTTACTGCTTGGCATCATGTCACATTATGCTATCACGAGTTTGTCAGATTAGTACAAAATGAGATTAATATGTTCCTTTAATATCTTTGGGTTTTATGTGAGGAGTGTGAGATTAGAATGGATTTGGATTCATTAGGATGATTAGTATGACAGTTGTCATAAACATGCATAAAAAACCTTCCTATTCATGACATGTGTCATGTCATGATTATGTAGTTGTCATGTCATGATTATGAAGGTGTCATGTCAGTCTTATGCACACCCCTTCAAGTAAAGTGTAACCAAAAATCTTTCTTGAATACTAAAGCAGCATATTAGAATAATTTCTGAAGGATCATTTGACACTGAATACTAGAGTAATGGCTGCTGAAAATTCAGCTTTTCTATCATAGGAATAAATTACATTTTAAAATTAATTAAAATAAAAACAGTTATACTACATTTTTAAACTGTTTTTACTATATTTTGAATTCTTTAGAAATGGTCAAATAGTTTTATTGCAATTCAAAACTGCTCTTACTGCTTGGCATCATGTCACATTATGCTATCACGAGTTTGTCAGATTAGTACAAAATGAGATTAATATGTTCCTTTAATATCTTTGGGTTTTATGTGAGGAGTGTGAGATTAGAATGGATTAGGATTCATTAGGATGATTAGTTTAATGAGCAACTTAAATGATCATGTTTGTAACTAGTTTCCATAAGCGATAATTACAAAATTACAGAGATATAACTAGGTTCAAATTTTCATTCTCAGTTGAAAATTTCTCTTCAGCTGTTGTTTTAGAGATACAAAAAGCTGTTAGCTACACTCGTAGAACATTTAAGATTCACAGTTAATTTATACTGTATAATTAAATTAAATTAAATAATTAAATATTGTAATTAAATTAAATGATAAATTATACTGTAGCTTCCGAAAATATTGATTGGGATTCCTTGTCTATTTATATGTAGGTTACAGCACCATGAGCCCTCAGGAGGACAGCGAGAACCCGCCCTGCAACAATGATCCTCTCTCTGCGGGCGTTGATGTGGGCAATCACGACGAGGACCTCGACCTGGACACGCCTCCACAGACAGCTGCTCTTCTCAGCCACAAGTTCCACCCCTATCGGCACCCCCACACACACCACCCCCTGCACTTGCACACGCATCATCTCCAGGGCGCCGTCACCGTGCACAGTGTGGATGCCGAGTGCTGATCCTGCCCACCCCTGACCCCAAACCAACCGCCAACCCTGCCTTTGATGCCACTTCTAACTTCAGCCACCACCTCCATTCAGGCCCTGCATCCTCCAAAACCAAGGAGAGAACCTTAACTCCCAACTCTCCCTAGGCATCTGCTGATGGCGGTCAGAGGTGTTGTGTGCTTGTCGACCATGGGGGCGAACATTTGACCTCTGTAGAGGTCATTAAGGAGTGCATTTGGCAGGTTCATACAATACAAAGCTCCTTATGTTTTTTTTTCTCCAAGAAACAATGAAGATGAAAGGATTATTTTTCTACTATTTATTTAACAGGAGTGGAGATGGAGATAATGATTGGGGAAAAAAGGAAATTAACTGACTGACTGAATTTGTCAGCTTTCTATTAGGCCTATAGAGCCCATTTTAGGACCTGGCCCAGGTTTTCTCCTCGACTAGACTGCGAAGCAGCCTTGAAGGATTCGATTCATGGCACAGTTGAGTCATCCGCATGCCATGAGAATTTCTTGTGGGGAGAGTAAACAACACATTTCAAGGAACGATAGACACAAATGCCTGCGCTGCACATCAATGAGATGTGAAAATGTGGCGTATTCTGAGGAGCTGTCACTCACTGGTTTGTTTTTTTTGACGGTGTGAGATGATGGTGAATCTCAAGACACTGTGCAATGTGACCAAGGTGTTCTGGGCCACAAATCCAGTGCGGGATATTTGAAATATTTTAAAGATGACTGGGAGAGAGACTGTGCTCAGTTCTGCCACTGTGTGTATAAGCTCTCGTTGTATTTCTGTCTGCCCGATTATTTTACATTTGGTGTACGAGAGAGAGAGAGAGAGAAACCGATTGTGCATGTGTTGGTGCTTGTGTACATAAATGTGTGTGAATGTGGTGGATGTGTGATGGCGCAGATGGATTGTCTCCAATAATGTTGTCATTTTTTTTTAAGTCATTAGTCAGTATTGATGGAATGCCATAAAATTTTTCAGATCCTTCTAAACCCATGTGCACTTTTACTCAACTGCTTGTCTACTGATATGTAGACAATGTGCTCCTATGATTTTAGAGGGATTGTGTCTATTGTTTTCAGAATGAAATGATATACCGTGTATATACATCTAAAGTTGAACGAAGTAGCTATAAATGTGTCATACACTACAAACCTTTTATCCTCGTCAGAAGTGTTTTATTTTGTCAGTGATTATTGAGTTTTTCTGCATATGCTCTTAAATTACATTGAAATTTGGGTGGGGGGGGGGAAGCTAATGAATAGTTTGATTATGGTTTTAATTTATCTGTGATAAGAAATCATGCCCAAAATCATGAGTCACGTGATCTTAAATGATCTAACACATGAGCAAAACAACTTTTCACACATTATGATACAGAAGTCTGGTACATTAGTTCTGTCCAGGCATGTCCCTGTGAAATTTCAGCCTCAATCTGTTACAGTGACAGTTTTAAGCAAGTATACCTTAGAGACTGCTGAATCACATCTATGAATCATATTTTATGTGCTTAAAGTTCAGTCCCTGTGCAGCTATCATTCTTATTTTGGTCATATAACACTTTAAAGTTGATATTCAGATCTATTGCAGGGTGAATGTGATAAATTGTTCCACTTTGTGACTGCGATCAGTCTGGTCATTATATGGGATCTGCTGTGATTCCAACATAAGCGATAATTGCACAGAATTTGGTATTTGTGTTTATACATGCATTTAACATCATATAAAAATATTTAATATTTTTGTGCATTAAAATGTTTTACAGAACAAGTCATTTCAATACTTAGAGATTTGAGAGTCAGCTCATAATTCACCCACCCCAAGAGGATTGTGGGCTAGTTGTCACACTTTTTACTCCAGTGAATATTTTTCTGGGTGGGGATACTGAATAAATTAACTTCTGTGAAGGCACATGCCTTGAAGCCTTGGACACTGAACATTTCCAATGTTATTGCCAAAGTATAAAGATAAGAGTTGAATAAACACGTTGAATTTTGCCCATTATATGGTGTAAGGGGAAATCTGTCTATTAAAGGCTTTTCAGCTAAAATAAAATGTTTTGAGCTAGTTTCAAACCAACTGTATGTGTGTAACTTGACTTTTGACCTTATAGTTACTGAAAAATATCCCAAATTTTACCTTCCCCGTGTGAGCCCCGATGTCTTCTAAATATTAGTAGTCAATTAGTTAACGACATTACGACTTTCTCTCATGCCATTATTTCTCTATGGTATATTTCTTTTAAGTATATCCCGCAAATAAAATTTCACATTTTTCAGGTTGATGTGGTGACTCCTTTTCATTTTTTTTTTTTAAATATCAATGCATAGGTTGTCAGTGTAAATGAAGCAAAACACTGGGATTTATGGGGTAGGATTATATAAGCCTACTCCATTATGACATCATCAGTCCATTACTGACCTACATTTACGGTTTTTGTTGCGGTCACCCGCATAACGGGCAAATAAGTTCATGTAACGTGCAGGGCATTCCTCGCGCGCTGCATAAGAGATCATTAAGGTGTTATACCGCTCATCCTTGGTGGATAATTTTAACCCGAACACGAGGTGTGAACACACAGTCGGGTAGGCAGAAAAGTGGAGCACTTCTGTTAAATTGGGACCATGGGAGAGACAGCATTATTTTTGCGAATCGGTTCTTTTGAACAGTTTGTTTCAAAGAACCGGTTCAAAAAATGATTCATCTATACTTTACGTCCTGTCCTGACATAAAACACGCCATCACATGTAGTCACCCGGGATGGCATATTACGTGCTTTAAAAATGTTCCAATGTGCCATATATAAGCATATTTTATTATTTTTCCTTTTCATTTCGGTTATTTCATAACGGTGTTTATTGTAATTTCATGTGTTCAGTTTCTTTCTCCCATGATTTGCACTGCAAAACAAAATCATTTAGAACTTATATTTAACAATATTGTTTACTTTACGGCTGAATTACGCAATTTATTAAAACGAACTAAAATCATAAAGAATATCTCTTTGGATTTGAGACTTTAGTCTTTGCAACTTTACAGATCTTCTTTATGCACCAAGAGCTTGTAACACTCTAAAGAGAAAGGAAAAAATGAAATCGCATCATATGACCCCTTTAAGACTCCGGTTGATTCGGACCGATTCAGTGCGATTCGTTTAGACTCGTTTTATGAACCAGTTTAACTCATTGAAAATCATTCGATTTGAAAGAATCATTCGTTTACGAATCGGACATCGCTAGTCGAAGCTTTAGAGAGAACCAGTTGCTCAAGTTCGCAGCTTCTCAAATTTCTCTCATTCTGTCATTACTGCAAGGCAAACGTATCCTGTGAAATGTGCAAATCGCTCAGTTTAATTACTTATTGTTCTCGTTCTTCTGTTACAGGGTTTACAGTGTTACCTCTCATTCATATGTAGGCCTATGCATCAGTTGCGAAATAAGACAGTTACGCTTAAATGAATGAATTGCCAGTGGATTCACGATGCTTAATTGGGACAACACACACACACACACACACACACACACACACACACACACATAATGACTCGGATACCGCCGCCCACGCACACTATACGCACTCAGCGCTGCTCGCGGTGAGGAGTTCAAGGTTCCCATCACCTCTTTACATAAACACGCGCGTCCCAGATGCGCGCTCTGCCCGCTCTGCCCGCTCCAGCACTCGATCGAGCGCCCACGCGCTACTTTTGTGAGCCATTGAAATATTCTGGTCTTTTCTCTCACTCCCACTCAGAGACGCGCTGAATCACCGCTTTAGTTCATGTTCAGGTAATTCAAATGAACGCATATGGTATATGTAATTGTCTATCTGGAACTTCCCATGTAGTGATGGTGGAAAATCATCCGTGTGCAATGATGGATTCATTAATCTGAGCACTGCAATTAACTGACATTCGAATTTATAAAGCATTGCCGTGATGGTTTACGTTGCTATATTTTACATTTTCGTTTTTGTTTTTTTTTAAACCGCCACCTCCAAAATTGCACAGAAAATCTTACGCTACATTATAATGTAATGATGATATTATTATTATTATTATTATTATTATTACTGTGATTGTTACAATTATTCTTGTCGGGAAAAAATCCAAAAACAGAAAAAAATGTGCAATCCCCATTCTTAAAGAGTCAAATGCGATCATCTGTAAATATTGTTGATGTGGGATGTGTAGCTGCTGAAACTGAAAGCGTTCATTCAGGGATATTATAAGGACTCCTGTGATGGAGTCTGCCAGGAGATGGCATTTAGCACACCCACAAGCGACGGCATAAGTCATTCATTCCACACCATAGCCAGTGTATAATGAGTCAAAAGATCTGTCAGGCATGCCTTCAGATGTTTCTGCCATACACAATCTCTCCAAGTATACAGACTAAATGATTTCTGGGCTATAAATGTCAGCTTGTCCATACAGTTTATTTAAGCTTTCATGCAGTCACTTAACAAACAATTAGTTTAAAACGTAAAGCATAAGTTTTTAGACACATTATTGGCAGTTACAATGTTTGCTCCATCACGAAAATAGTTCCGAATGCAGTCAAAGCAGGAAAAATGTTGTGCATCTCTGAGCAACACACAGCAGTGGTGTTTTAGTTAACTAATCAGCAAATCGGTTGAGTGAATGATTCAATAAACAGTCACTTGTCGCCACCTACTGGTGTAACGATGTAACAACAGAAAGTCACTGAAAAATCGCCACTACTGAACAGACTGACGACAGCCTGTCTGGATCAGAAAACACAAGCAGTGTTATACGAATTGTGAAAAGTTGGAACGCTGATTTGGAAATCGATAATGCTATTTTTACTATTTTTCCGTCACATTTACCATTGCTCGGCAAAATCTTGCAGGTGAAATCCAGTCATATTAATATGAATTCACTCGACTTGCAGTTTTGCGTGTGGGCGAAAAAGTTTCCCATGCAGATTTTGCTCATATTCAAGTTTGTCACACGGATTCGCACACTGTAAAAAATGACCGTGAATTTAACGGTAAAAGACTGTAAAAATGCTACAGTAAAATCCTGTTAAATGGTTAACGGTAAATTCCCCTACTATATACGGTGAAAAACTGTATTGGACATTACATGTATTGGACATTAATTTTACGGTAGTATACCGTATTTGGAAGTGAAAAAGTGAAAAAGCGTATAATTTACAGTGAATAACCGTAAATTGACATTCCCAGAATTCCCTGCGTTACATTTCAAATTTGATGTTCTTTTGTTGAAATAACTATGTTTCTTAGTTTTTTCTTATCAGTTTTGTATATTAGCGTTGTGCGTTACACCTAATGTTGTTAAATGAATGTTTATTGCATTATTTCAGTGTTTAGCGTTTGTGTGAATGACACTGAGCACCTTCTATATATGTTATTATTTAAAAGCTGCTTGTAATGGGCTTTGGTTCATCATGTGACTTTCTCATCACCACCTGCATTTGGTGGTTATCAGTGTATTACAAAGGTACAAAACAGATTTCAGTACTTCAATAGGTTGGTATATTAACATTATATCAGTTAATGAAATTACGGTATTTAACTGTAAATTTAAGTTACAACCGTAAAACCTAAAACGTTGCTACCGTATTTTTTACGGTAAAATTCCGGCAACCACAGCTGCCGGTTTTCTACCGTAAATTTTACGGAATTTTTTTTACAGTGCAGTGCTGACCAAAAGAAAGCTGTTTGTGTTGAAAGTGACTTTTGTGTGAGCTGTGCTTTAAAGTGCATTATCGAAATTTTGTGAAGTTTTGTAGCGATATATCAATTCGTCAATGCGGTGAATTGAGTTACCAACTTGAACCAGTTCAACCTGAACCAGTTGTGAAATCGGCTTGGGGAAATCTTTCGTCCTCACACACAATTCCCAGTCGTGTGGATTCCTACTGAAGAAGCTGGATTGTGCCTGCAAAAATTTGCCGAACAAAGGTATTTGTGACAGTGCCTAATTATTGTTATGCTATTGACAATAAACAATGGACCTTTCTCTTCTTTTTTTTGACAACGAATTTTGCTGAAATTTCATAACACCACTTACCTGTCCTTTGAATTATTTGCATAAATAAATACTAGGCTATAGCCTACGTAAATATTGCTTAATGTTTTAATAAATATATTTAATCACAAAAGATCTGCTTACTAGAACTATCATTATCACAGACTGTTATAGAGCTGTTTTATTGTTATTTATTGTTGCTTTCGTAAATTTATATGAGATTGTTATTATTATTATTTTTTTAATATTATACTGTCCTGTTAAGAATGGGAAAAGAGACTAATAGTCAGAATGTGTTTAGTTTTCCATCGGTGGAGGTCGCCAGTTGTACTGTGCTGGGGCTCATTCACACTTACTTTCAAGAGTGCCGTCGATGCGTTTGACTCAAAGCACAGACGCCCACCTATCCGCTCTCTCCGACTCACTTTCCACCGAGCGCTTCAAGATGGCGGCCGCTTCATCCATCCAGCCGCCGAGCGTGCACGCGATAAAGCGGGAAAATTCACCTCACCCGGAGTCCGACAGCCCCGTGAGCCGACAGGACGAGGACGCAGCATCCGAGGGGCTCACCATCCTCAGAGATCTACCGGAACTTGATCCCGAGGAAATCGAGAAACGGCTGGAGAAAACTCGCAGAGAGCTGAGCAACAGGAGGAAGATCCTTATTAAGAACCTGCCACAGGATACAACCAACCAGGTAGAGAGATTTACATACACCAGCCTGACAGGTGAAAGTTACACTGCTCACTAGTTCATGGGACAAAAGGGTTTTTCAGTAGCTTTTCTTATCATTTTAAGTGCGGTTGTTAGTTTGTTAGTTAAGATACATAAACGAGTTTTATTATTCCATGAGTTTGCATGTAACATAACAGACAGTTAAGCGCACCACCGCTACGATGAATATGTTTTTCAGCCAAAATAAATAAATAAAATGGCAAACACACATAAGTTACAAAAAAGTTAAATTAAAACATTTATTGAAATACGGATATTGGGTATCGCCTAAGTAAACGTAAACAGTTCAATTTAAGTGACCTTAATTAGATCAGTGCTGCAACCTTTACGTCCATCATCGGGAAAACCTGTAAGTTACAGCTGTTTGCGCGCGACTCAAAACGTTGTCTGCTTTAAAACGGCACCAAATTTCTATTGTAAAACACCGCTGAAATGAAACGAAAACAAATAAGCGGAAAATATGCAGTAAAATAACAGCCCGACGGCATCTTTAGTTGAACGCAACGCGCGCTCCCTCTGTACAGCAGAGTTCCGCTGAAAACGAGCCGCTCACCGTCTCTGTCTGCCGAGTTCAGCGTCTATCAACCTTTCCGTCTTATGTACCCCCACAACCTCATAAATGCGACTCCCAAAACTCGTCCATTAACCAATATGCAGCCTAACATATGTTCCGTGGAGCTGCCTGGTGATATACTAGACTTTTTTCGAAATGAATTGAGTATGTTAACACTCACTAAAAAAACGCAACGAGTTTCATTTTAATAAACCCAAGTAGGTTTTATTTTGTTTTAGTTGTATTTTTTGTTTTGTTATACTTTGTTAATCCTTCCTTATTATAACTCTAATTATATTTAATTAAGAGCACGGCTTGTTTGCGTAATGTTTTCTTCACTCGGCGGCTCTTATCTATTTGCCTGGTTGTGGTTGGATGCTGTCTGGAGGCATGTTTGCTCATGAAGACAGACAGACTGACTGAGATCCGGCTGAGGGCGTTCAGGCAGGGAGAACAGCACAACGGTGAGCTGAACTCTGAGTGGGAGATTTTCATATTCAACGACTGTTTCTCTCAAAGAGTATTTCTTTACACTGTTTTCTGCTGGCAAGTGTGTGTTCTTTCTGAATACACAACACAACATTCACACTTACAGATGGGGTGGGCGATATAAGCAAAAAATTTCATCATTATATTGTATTAATGATCTGTTATATTAAAGGGGTCATATGATGCGATTTCAAGTTTTCCTTTCTCTTTGGAGTGTTACAAGCTGATTGTGCATAGATAAGATCCCTGAAGTTGCAAAGACTAAAGTCTCAAAACCAAAGAGATATTCTTTATCAAAGTTAAGACTCTGCCACGCCCCCCTGAATGTACAGCGCTCTCTCCCACCTTCAATACCACGACTGAGGTGCCCTTGAGCAAGGCACCGAACCCCCAACTGCTCCCCAGGCGCCGCAGCAAAAATGGCTGCCCACTGCTCCGGGTGTGTGTTCACGGTGTGTGTGTTCACTGCTGTGTGTGTGGGTGTGTGGGATGGGTAAATGCAGAGCACTAATTCCGAGTATGGGTCACCATACTTGGCCACATGTCACGTCTTTCACTTTATAACTTTTTGGTCAACAAACATATGTGGTTCAGAAAATGATTCAAAAACGTAAAAAAAAGCTCAATTCTGATTTTTGCTCAGATCCGATTTTTTTTTTTGCATAGCTGTTCACATTGTTGTTTTAAATGTGGCCAATATCAGATTTCCAGTGTGAACAGATCATGGTTCTGAACTGACCCGCATGCGCAAAGAACAATACGAACAGGGTTGCCAGGTTTTCACAACAAAATCCGCCCAATTGCTTCTCAAAACGAGTTCAAAACTAGCCCAATCGCGTTCTGGGGGTTATATATCGCGTTAGTGCGGTCACTTTAACCCACAGAGTTAAAAAACAACCTGCGGCAACGATGAAAAAGTAGCCCAATTCCACGGGAAAACTGTGGACTAGGCAACACTTGCGCAGCAGGCTGTCATACTGACGTAAACACGAAGGACATAAAGTAAGCGATTATGCATTAATTTATAGTGTGATCTGCCGCAGAAGACAGTAAAATTATGCACAGGCAGTATGAAAAATAAAGACAAGGATGTGACAGAAGAGAGCAGAGTTTTGAATCTTTTATGATACGAGCCCTCATGTTTTGCTTGTATATAGAGTTGTCACAGCAATACTTACGATTTCTGACACGTCACTGTACAGTACTTCCACTGACTACCTTTCGCAACTGTCTTGATAGCTTTGGGTATGTAAAATCTTTAAAGTGACTCCCATGAGCGCAGAATCGTGACGAATGTTGATCTTGAGTGACGTAAAAGTCGCATGAATTCCAATATGACCGTTCACACTGCGGTCGCATTGCAAAACATCTGACCTTTATCGGATTTCGTACCACATATGGAAGTGGCACAAATCAGAATAGAAAAGATCAGATTCCATGTGGTTTGTGCTGTCCACACTGTCATGAGAAAAACAGATCTGAGTCACATGTGAGCAAAAAAAAAATCAGATTTGGGCTGCATTTTCCTGCAGTGTGAACGTAGCCTTAGAGGTCATTGCATACTGTTTACCTAATGTTGCTAGCTAGAATAAATTGTTTTCCGTCCCCTTCCTTTTGAAGATTAGTTTCTATCTGGTTTCGATTCCTCTCTGTTCTGTCCTGACCTCGTCACCTTTATTTATATAGCGCTTTTAAACTCGTGTCACCTTGGCTATTGACTCTGGTCACCACAGAGCAAATCAAGCTTTATATCGTGCTCTATATCTGTGTCAGTGTGTTTCACCCCAATATCTGACCTTCCTGTGTGCACGAACCCTTAATTTGTCTGTTGGAGTGTGAGACAGCAGTCTGTCCAGAGTCCCCATCTAAAATACAGTGAAAGTAGACTGTATCCCTAAATCAGTGAGCATCAGTGTGAGCTGCCATTAAAAAAGCAATTGATTTTACACATGCTGCATGCTGGTGTCGATATACTGCAGGGATACCCAGATGTTTGTTTTATTTATTTATTTTTTTTATTATTATTTAATGCCTATGTCATGTATGTGTGATTTAGGATATATATGTAAAATGTAAGTCCTGTGGAATTCCTATATGTG
This sequence comes from Sinocyclocheilus rhinocerous, assembly GCF_001515625.1. Lineage (NCBI taxonomy): Eukaryota > Metazoa > Chordata > Actinopteri > Cypriniformes > Cyprinidae > Sinocyclocheilus > Sinocyclocheilus rhinocerous. Next base: position 1,062,290 of record NW_015624203.1, on the reverse strand, counting down.
GAATTCCACAGTGAATTCCTGTTTTTTTGATAGTTTTAAATCCTGAAATGTAGTACAATATTTAAATAACAAAAATGTTACTAGCTTAATGTTAATTCATTCTCTACAAGGTCATAGTAGAAAAATAACTAAGAAATGTACAGTACCATAGTGAGTATACTGTAGAAATATTATATACTACTTGAAATCAGTGACTAATTATAATTACTGGAACTAAATGCACACATAAACTAGACGTTTTTCATAATTCCTGAGGTATTGCACACAATCCTGTTAGTTCTCCATTCATGTTTGACAGTGCCCGGAACCAGGCTAAGTAGAAAAGCTTGTCCTACCTAGCAACAGTAACCAAGGGCGTGGAGCATAGTGAAAGATGATCACTAGAGTGAAAATGACAAATGCACAATTAGCATTTTCTGCACATTGCAGAATAAAAAATAATAATAATAAAAAAAAAAGTGTAGTGAAAATTGTGTGTTGTGTAGTGATATATAGTAGGTAGCAGCTTTCATCAGTGTCACAGGCCAACAACACATTCAGACAACATTACACATCTTATCTTAGAGACAAAGCGTCTGAGTTCTCAGCAGTACAAAATTATTAACAAGTGAGCATATTTATACTCTCACTCTGATAAATTGCTCTCTCATTTAGTTTTAACTTCCGTCTTTTAGTTTTAAATCCCCTTGTTAACACAGACAGTCTGTAAAGCATTTGAATAAGTCACATGCAGCATGACCTGTGTTTCATTGGTGAACAGACGCAGAGACATTAATCAAGGGCAGTAACCCCCCTCCCTTCTGTTAGCCTTCAACTGTCCCAGATGTTTAGTTGAATCATAGCTGGCCGATGCTGGTCCTGACAGTGTAATCCATATCTAATAGTATGTAGATGCTCACTCAGGCTTTCTGGCCTTTTATGGGCCATTACAATGCATGTGTAATGCGCTGTGTTAAGAGAAAGCCATAAGTGAGGCAGACTTGTGTGGAAGGTGTCTTGTTGACTCTAATTAGAGGCAGAGGGAGGGAGTGCACTGCTCTTTGAAATGGCAAAGAAAGTGAATTAGACAGTCTACTGCAAAGGACTGTACAGAATGTGAAGTTGAAAAAAAAAAGCATTTTATGTACTGTATATAGCAGATTAGAATACATGTCAGTGCTGTCTGCTCAATTTTATTTGGTTTTCATACATATTGAAAGAGATGAATGTGTTTATAGTTTGACGGATATGACTATTAAGTTACCTCAAATACTCACATCTGTCTAATTCTTTCATCATTTACTCACAATCATGTCGTTCCAAACCTGTATGGACCCTTTTCACATTTCCGGGTTTTTTTAGCAGCAGAAGTCATCATAGTTGGGTGAACTTCTATAGAGGTCAGTGGGAGACTGCATATATATATATATATATATATATATATAAACTCCTTGATAGTGTTTTCACGACTTTCAAAAAGAGGAAAAAATAGAGAGTGATTGATAACTGCAGTCAGAAGAGAGAATGATGCCAAATTTACCGTCACTCCCACAGCTGCTGTATTAGAAACACCCTCACAGCAGCATTAACTAGTTTTTCGTAATTTGATGCAAAGGTAATATAAGGCAAAGTATAGTGTTATAAATGTACATACATTTTCTAATGTAAATCTAAAATGCAAATAATGTAAATGTAATTAATGTGAATATAAAATGAAATTTGTAATCAGAATCTGAGAAAAGGGTCCATTGCATTTTTTCTTCTGTGGAGCACAAAAATAGAAGTCTTGAACAATATCCAAACTACTGTTGTCCATGCAGTGAAATGCAATGAACAAGGATCTGTCAGTCTCCTTAACAATAAACAAAACCATAAAAGTATTATTAAGAGTTAGTTCACCCATATGAAAATTGTCATCATTTACATAATTTACCCTCATGTTGTTCCAAACCCAAATATATTTTGTTTATCTTCGAAACACCAATGAAGATATTTTTAATGAAACCTGAGAGATTTCGGTAGCACTTTATTTTACAGTCCTGTTCCGCGTGTACATACTATGTGCTTATTTTAACATTTGCAATAACTGGGTAATAACTAGGTACTAACCCTAACCCTAAATAGGGCCCTATGATGTGGAAAACGCGGATGGAATCGCGGAATCCAGTTATTAAAAACGGAATTTACTGTATAACGCCGAATGTCACAGAATTTGCCAAAATTTGTATGGATAAATCAAAAGTAGGTCAGTACACTTAAATCAAAATGTGACATGGACTAGTGTCTGTGAATATTAAACCACAAAAATACTATTTAAATATGAATCCTGCATGTTCTGCGAGAATGAATGGCACACATACTGAAGCGCGCGTGACACTCACTGTGTTTTCAGCCTCTGCCGCCTCAATATATAAGTATAATATAATCTCTAGAACTGCTCTGAGAGTCACTTCATGAGCATTTTAGTTTTTTTTGTCGTCATATCATATAAAAACAGAAAAGGTCTTCACAGCAACCCGTCAAAATAAAAGTTTGATTTAACTTGACAGAAAAACTGTGACAGAAATATATTACTTAATGTAATCATACTACTAGTAATAATTATAATTAATTATTAAAACATTATTATTAAAACTTTATTTTTTTAAAGGAATGGTAACACTTTCTATGAAGACCATGCTTATAATGAATTATAGCTCCATTTATACTTATTTATAAGTAAGTATTACAATTTTATAAACATATTTATAAAGACTCATTAAGACCTATACTGCATCTGTGTTGATATAAATGCTTATTGTGAGTACTACTAGTTACTAACCTATATAAATGAATCATTGATGGCTTTAAGTAAAGTGAAAACATAGGATGCAATTTTCTTAAAGCAAATGTTAAGAAACCATGAAGATGTGCTCATTATCAGTTTAAGTTGTTTACTTGTATATGTAACTAATAAACAATAATTCCTGTAATAAAATAATGAAGATTAAAACAGAAATCATTAGTACAAACAGTTAAAAAAACTTTTTTAAATGTTACATACTAGCAAAACACTGCAACGATATTATAAAGCTTAATTCCAAACTGCTATAAGCAATACCATGCATATGGCTGAGGAGATATAGATTTCAACAAATCAAAATTACCATTCATTACCTCTAATGCAAACATTATCCATTAAAGACATAATAACTAATTGATACAACAAACAAGTGTCTCTGGAAATGTTTTATATTTGATCATTTATAAGCCAGTGTATAATGGATTATGAGCATGCACACTGAAGAAGAAAATGCATGCCTTATAAGTAATTACAAAAATAATATAAACGTAATTATAACTGTTCTTATAACACAGCATAGGTCTTAATGAGTCTGTATAAATATATTTATAGAATAGTAATACTTATAAATAAGTACGTATAAATGGGGCTATAATTCATTATACGCATGGTCTTCATAGAAAGTGTTACCAGAATTTATTTAACAGAAAAATGTAAATACACAACACAACACAGTATTTCTGAATAAATAAATGAATTAGGAATCCAGAAAATTAATGGAAAACACAGAATTTGGTAAAAATGAAACTGAATTTGACAAAAAAATAAAAATAATTCATACGGCCTTAAAAATGTACTTTTTGTTATACTTGTAATTAATTGCCATTAAATTGTGTACATTTCACGATTTCAATTAATTAGACATGTTTTTTGATTAATAAAATTTAATTTATAAGTACACACACAGTAAAATAAAGTGTAACTGAGTTTTCTATCCCTCCATTGAAAGTCCATGTAAACAAATCTTTGACAATTCAAAAAATTCTTAAAAGTAAGTATTGTAAACGTAATTTATATGAATCGAGTGGCCTTTTGTAGTTTTTATTCACATATAAACATTGATTAGCCCAATGCAAATAGAGCACATCAAATATGGTAAACAGAAGCTCTTGTTTGTCGTGCAAGAACCAATGAGGTTTGTCCTTGACAAGCACGTTTGAGCTTCTGTTTGCCATATTTGATGTGTATTGATTAGTGTTTATGTGTGAATAATAGCCTAAATTAAATCTATTCATCATATCAACCTGTCATGTCTCTTCAGAAGACATATATTAAACTGCTCAGTTGATGTGGATTCATTTTACATCACCAAAAACGCAATTTAAAGTCCTCAGCAAAATCATAATTCGGACCGCCGGCATTACAAGCAAGTACATCTCACAGTGAACAGTAACCCAGCACAGCACACATTAACAGCTCCACGCTGTTGCAGTATGCCATGTCCCCTGCTGAATCCAGAAGTCCCTTTGTCATAATCAAGTGTGTCCTTCTGGATGTTCCTTATGACCAGCTAGAGAAAACACAAAGCCAGTGTGGGCACCTCTGGTTTATCTCTGTTAACACATTTTCGGGATGTGACAGCAGGGCCTGCTGTGTGCATAAAAGGGAAGAGGAAGAGATTTATGAGACAGTGTATGTGTGTGTTTATCTGATGGATAACAGCGGACACTCTGTTTCTGTGTGTGGCTGCAGTTGGAAACCTTCATTTTCATGGCCACACCTTCGTTGTATCAATTTTCATAATGATAAAAGAACAAGTTTGTATGGAACCCCTATATACTGCATCTGGATGATCACCCACTGAATGTATTACTGAATATTTGATATTTTGATATTTTTCTTTTTATGTGTTTCGCCAGAATTTTTTTTTATACATCTTTATTTGATTTTAGAAAATGAAGAAACCCTTCTGAAAGAGACATTTTATGTCTCAGAATCTCTCTAAATAATGGCTGGAGGCCAATTTGCGACATTACTCACATAATGTGCCAACATTCTTTCCTCTCACAAATGAAATCATCAGCTCTATACAATATATATGCATGCAAGAGAAATGATTGCCCTATAAAGTTAACACCTTGTTAAACCAGTTATGCATCTCTTCAAATCCCTAGTATGAGGCTATATATTTATATTTTGTTTAGTCATATTTTGTTTAAATTTCTGCTGCAATAGAGACCCACTTTTTAGAAAGAGTCCTCGCTACAGACTATAGTGCAATAAGGCAGTGGATTAATATATTACTGTATGTAGTGTATTTTGGTGATGTGTTTGTTTTTTTAAATTAAAAAATGTGTATTGATTATTTTATGCTATTATTGTAATGTATAGCTTATTCACAATTTTAGCTCCGGCTCCACACCGGGTTTTCCATTTACTTACTGTCGCAGTCTGCAGCGGGTGTGCCCAGGAGGGCCACCAGATGACTGTGTTCTGTGAGCACATGGCTTGTGTTGTGTTTGTCTGTCGCCATGTGCTCTCTCCTGTCTATTGTCTTGCCCCTCCCATCTTGTTACCTCGTTATAGTTTAAGCTGATCCACCTGTGTCTCCCTCGTTAGCCTCCTCGTTTGGTTCCCATTTATTCTCCTTGTGTCTGTCATCCTGTGCTGATCCGTCATTTTTCATTGTGTGTGTTTCGTGTCTGCATGTGGTGCAGTTTTGAGCCTGCCTGTCTGTTTTTCCCCCTCGGGGTGGTTTGAGTTTGTTTTTGTTTCATTTTTTACTAAAATAAAATACCATTTCTCCAGCGATTGAGTCCTCGCTTCATCTCCCCGCACGCACCGTGACACTTACCAGTAATTGAAAGAAGAACAACACTCAGCCAATCAAATTTGAGGAACTAACTGCTAATAATATAATTGGTGTAACGAAAAACAAATATACAGTACATTGTAGCATTAATTTGCTCACTTTTTCTCTATTTTTCATTCCCCCCAGGAGGTCCATGAAATTCTACGCGAGTACGAGCTCAAATACTGTTTTGTGGACCGGAACAAAGGAACAGGTAATTGGCCTCCTTCAGTCATCCTACTGCTCTCATGTTTCTAATGGTTCTCTTCCGTCTGAGCCATCAGAATACAGACCTCTCAAAAAAAACACCATACGTTTGCCTACTTAACGCACCTGAGATTAATTTCCTGTGGTGGAGAATGAGGACTACATAATAAACATGGATAAACAACATGCACTGACGTTCAGCAAAAGTGTATTCTGTTATTCAGCTTGAGAAAGTGTTTTTTGCTATTTTCAGCCCAATGCAGTTATAATTTTCACATCCTGCGCCACGTTGTTTAAATAGCAAATGCATTTGCGCCCATTTGTGCGCCCATGGGCGTGCTGGTCTGAAAACGAGGTGTGTTCAGGCGCATTGCTGGCACATTGCTATTTTGAGGCAACTGAAATAGACTGCGCCATTGACCAATAATATATTGGCAATATTTTTTATTTTTGTTATTTAAAAAGAGTGTGTTAGTAATATGCGCCTATATGCAGGTGCACAACACGCGTACACTCTGCTTATTACACACACAGGGATGCGCAGCAGCGCACAAACATGTCAAATATTAAAAATGAAAGGATTACAATGTAAAAGATTATTATTGTGCCTCGTAGATGGTCTCCTCACGCGCTTTAACCTCGTGCACGAGCAGATTCGGGCATATAGACCTGTTCTTTCGGTTAGAGACGAGTTTAAGTAAAGAGCTGTGAAGAGTGGAAAAAGAATGAGGAATTACCATGAGAGGAAATGAGGAAAGGCGAGGAAATATTGATAGAGACTGCAGGGAGAGAAAGCAATCAGAGATAGAAGAAAGAATGACAACTTATATGATGGTGGAAGATGGGGGAAAAAAGAAATCCTAGAGAAAAATAATTCTTGTCTCCTCTGGCGTACAGCCGGGAATTTAAATATGCTGTGATATTCCCAATGCTGGAGGCTTACAGTAAGGGAATTACACCCCCCCACCCCGTGATTCCTCGTGTTATAGTTGCTTCATACTGCATTATGAATGTTCCTAGGCTAAAGGATCTGAACATATGCTTTTAAGACCTGCCGAGCTGCCTTCCAAAACAAAAATAGTGACAATAGTGGCTAGCTCTCATTTCAAACGCCGGTTCTTAGAAGCACAAGTCCGTATTGTTACTGATCTGAAATGTTCAGTATCTGTGCTTTATTTCAGGTTTTGCTGCCTGTATCTTTGTAAGGTCATTTCAGTCTGCCATAAATGTAAGTAACTCTAAAGTGCGTCTTGGGAAGTGTATGGAGGTCCTTAGTGCTCAGACTCCATGTTATGCACCTGCCACACAACACAAAGAAATAAACATCACCTAGACAAGTTGAGTTTAATAAAATCAGCTCAGCTTTGCATTCACACTCAGTTCTTTCATTTCTAAAGCCTCTTTAGAGATGATAAAAGTCACTTGTGTGCGTGTGAATTTCCCCCATACCTTTTAAATGGCAAACAAGGCTGGTGGACATCTTTCTCCTTAAGCAGCTGCAGGCCTTCCAGCTTTTTAAATGCTTGGATTGTCTGGAAAGGGAGGCAGATTTTCTTCAGAGCGGTATGTTCAGTCTGTGGAATGCTGATGATGTAAATTATGAGCCGTACAGTCTGAACTCTAGTGTACTATTTATCCCCTGTAGATTGATGTGTGATTAGTGTGTTGTGTTTAAGGGTTTTTTAGGGCTGTATAACTAGCATTAAGCAAAGATGCCAACATCTAAGTTGCGTAGTTTAGAAGTTGCATACATCAGCCGAGTAGCTGCCATGCAGATGATAACAGCTAGCTCTCTCCAGGTAAATTAGACTTTGGGCGACTCAAACAAACAGAGCAATGTTTTGATAGCATCGCAGAGCCAGTATGTTTACACTATTTGGTTAAATATTCGTAATATTCGTAAACATACGAATCACTTAAGTTCTTGGGATAAATTATAGGATGTATACACTACTGTTCAGTGAGAAATATTATTACAGTTTAAAATAACTTTTCAAATTTATATTTGTAAGTTGTAATTTATCTTGTAATGGCAAAAGCTGAATTTTCAGCAGCCATTATTCCAGTCTTCAGTGTCACATGATCTGATCATTCAAATATTCTGATTCAGTGCTCGAGAAAAAAAGTATTTTTATTATTAGTGTTGAAAATTGTAATGCTGCTTTGCCACCCATAGTTGATTGTTTGCTTCAGTTGCACTACCAAGGACTGGAATTAGGCCTTCTTGCATTATTATGCTGTTACATTATGATTATATATTCAGTGGCATAAAATGGTCTTTAAAATGACAATAATATTGCTTATCGCTATTATTTCTGGGGCAATATATCGCACAACAAAAAGTTGTTATCGTGACAGGCCTACCAGGAAAGCTCTTTTCATGCTGAGCGAATCAAAATGACCACAGCTGATCACAGCTCAAATAGCTTTGTGTGCCATTGAGAAGGTGATTAGCTACACCTTTACACAGTTTACAAATACAGCTGTAAATACAAATACAGTACAAATACAGCTGTAAATACAAATACAGTGTAAATACAGCTGGATAAAACAAAAACTGTGTCCGTCTGCAAAGCAACAAAATGTGATTATTTTAAAAGGGGGGGTGGGGGTGATTCTTTTCTATACCCACTGTGTGTATATATATATATATATATATATATATATATATACTGTATATTATAGTAACAATGTAATTCTTTACTGCTGGCATGTAAGAAAGTTCCTAAGTACAATTAATGAATTTTTATTTAAAAAATAATTAAGAAACTCTCATATTTTCTTAACGTTTTTAAAAGTAGAACATTTTTAAATTCTTTTCTGAAATACAAAACATTCTTTTTTTTTTCTGTGTTAGAATATAAGAAGAAAATAGTGGTTTTGAAGAATGTTTTCTTAAGGATGTTATTTCAATCTGGCTCCTGGTATCCCTCTGAATGTTTTAGCATCATGATAAAGCAGTTTCACTCAAATAGAAGAGACAGAAGGACAGAAAAGGACTCAAGTTTTAAAAGAAGATACATGATTTATTTTTATTCACATCTCTTATGGATGAAATGTTTTAGGTTTACCCGTAATAATCCTGCATAGGTTTATTGTTTAGGTATTTCTGCACATTGGAATCTGAGAGCTGCTGTTATTGCGCTTAGGAGTGATGTGAAAGTACAGACTTACATCAGCTGGAGAAAATGCAGAGAAGAAAGTAATACAAGAGAACCTGCACACTTGTGCATTTAATTGAATTGTTAGTGTCTGGGAAGGCCATTAGGGATCAGACCTTCTTCTATCTCTCTCCCTTCCGTTTACATGACTGCATAGCTTTTCCAGTAAAATAATGCATGTTATGAAGTCTACTTTGTGTTTTTTTTTTCTATCTCTGCTTCTAATGGAATGATTTTAAATTACATACTGTGTACTTGGGGGTCTTGTGTCATCCGGAATGGATGGGAATGTTAACGGATGGATTCTAAACTTTCACAAAACAAAACAACAGAACAGCAATATTTTGATAGTGCCAAAGAGCCACAGTGTTTATATTTTTCAGAGGAACCAACCTATGAATGGCTTACTTATTTGATCATATACTACATCATTTTAGATTTCATATACCTTTATATTTCTGTGTACAATCAGACTTTTGTGCAGAACACTTTGCATAACAAGAGGCGGCTTGATGTGATTAGCTCTTGAAATTCAAGTTCTGAAGAAAGTTTGTTATTAGTTATTGTTGTTGTTGTTGTTTTATTAACATTATCTATAGTTGCAAGCCTTTCTGTGTGTCAAGGTCTTCAGATCTCACCTATTAACTGTCAGTTGACACTTTTCTTTCGGACTAATGCAGTTGAAATGTCTATAGAGTGCTTTGAAGCTGCTTTAGTGACCATGACATTGAGAGTCTTTGATAAAAGTCTCTCTGCGTACATTTTATCCTTTTTGGTTTCCTAGCATATTTTTAAAAAGTAGCAATTAGGGATGGTTATGTCACGGTATCTAATTAAGTGATTAAACCCTTTTGCTTTTTGTGTTGTTGCATTGTGGTCATTTACAAGGTGAAAATGGGCTGGCTGTGACTGATATGAGGTCATAGAAAGAGCTAATTTATGGATGTTCTTTTTAATGGCAAGCAAAGCTGCACAGAACATGGAGGAAAAGCTTAATAGCACAGAATCGCTTGCTGCTGTATTAAGCTTTCTGCCAGATTACAGTTAGCTAAATGCTCACCCTGCGTGCCTCTAAGAAGACATAGTGGGTGACTACAGCTTTATACTCCTTAGAACAGTTGTTCTTCACTTCAGATATTTTTTTTTACTTTGTCAGTCCTGGATGTAGTAACATATTTAGAATACATTGTCTCCCACAGTACAGATCCTTCAAATATGGACGTTTATGCAGACAATAGCTTAAAAACGCTCAGCCATCAGTTCAGCATCTCAGGATTCTTCTCATGCCTGTGACAGCACATCACTGATCTCTCTCAACAGTGGCTTATCACGCAGAGAGACAGCACAGATAACAGCTGAATTCAAGTCCCAAAGGGAGGAGAAGAACACCATTAGAAGCCCACATGCTGTCATTTCACGCCTCAATTCTTGTTATGTGCGCTGTTGTTTGCTGTGCCCAGTTTCTAAATGACTGATTTTCAGCCCTGAAATTAATTGCCGTGTGAGCGTTCACATTCACTCCCAACGGACAGTTCATCAGCATGTTGTACAGTGACAAATCATAGCTGTTAAAACTACTTCTATCTGACACACGTGATCTATGAGGGAAACACACCGGAAATGGCTGCCCACTCTCTTGGCACATGTCATGTTGTAGTTGTCCTTCGAGAATCACAAATTGGGAGAAGAACATTGTGTTCGAGCCTGCTGACACTGATATATATATAATATAAATAATCATGGTTAAAGAATTTGGGTAAATCTCACAAAAACATGTCAAAAATTAAAAAATTAAAAAACAATGCTTAAATAAAATGAAATGAAATGAAATGAAATGAAATGCCTATTTTGCATTATTTAAATGAAAATTAATTGTGTTTAATTAAGTTCCCTCAAATTATCATTACCATGATGCGTACAAACATTTTTCTTTTAAGGTTTAAAAACATTCCCATAATTCTCGAAGATTATTCATATACTTTTAAATAAAGGATCTATTCTCATTTTTTTTTTTTTTTTACAAAATTTTCAGTAAATACTTGTAGTGCCTTTATTTTTTCATTATTTAATATATATTTTTAATTTATATAAATTATTAGTATTACTATTAATAATTTTTTATTAATTAATGTTTTTTATTAATTATTTTAAGTTAGTATAAAGGCAGTACAACACATACTACTATGATCCATTAGTTAGTGGTAATTTTGAGGTGAAATATGACATGATCTTCTTCACAGGTTCAGATTAGTTTATTTAGGTGATGCATGTGTTTAGGTGATGGTATGATGTACGTCATTTAAACGGCATGAGCACTCCATCAGAACAACCACCCAGCATGCATCTCAATCTCACAGATGATGAAGATCGAGAGAGGGGGCCGCAAATGGATCCAATAGCGGTGTGGGGGTCTCATTTTCCACTAGAAGCATTACAGGGGCTTTTTACGGGAGCGTGTGGGAGTTAACTGCTCGGCCCGACAACCACTTCAGCCAGATGACTGATGCTGAGAAAGCAGAAGGAGATCATCATTAATTGATGCAGTGGCAAATGTGGGCGGCTTTGGAGAAGGAGCACACAAACTCTCACACTCAAACATGAACACACAGGAGGACAAAGGCCAAAGTCGTGGCTGCTGAAGAGCAGAACATATTTGAATATTGAGGCTGGGTAATGCTAGCATTTAACCGCTTCATTATCGGGCATCTTTGCAGCGCGGCTGGAAATGGAAATAGCAATGTCATTTAGTTTGTTTTTCTGTTTTTCAGATCTATTTTGAATGTGTTGTACTGTATGTGTGACGAGATTTTATTTAGGACACTCCATGTCTGTTGTCTGTGTTTCTTTGTCTGAATATGGCACTTATCACATGCTGTGTGGTATCGGCGTTTGATATCGGGGCATTTTAACGAGTACGAGTACAGGAGCTCAGTATCGGGCCCGATACCGATACCAGTATCGGTATTGGTGCATCCCTAGAAAAAACATACCTATACTTACATTGTTGAAAAACTCCAAAAATTTACCTATACATAAAATTCACTGCAGTTTCCAGCTGAAATGAATGCTAGTGGCAGTAAAACACCAACCACTTGTATTCTTTTATTCACACAAATTACAATTACAGGGGCTGATTATTGATTAATAAAAACGTATTTTATGTGCGGTTCCTTGCACAATACTGTTTTATGACCTCAAAATGCTTTTACCAGAATGCATGATTTGTAAACTAATACATTTTGAGATTTGCATCTGCAGCTTTAAAGCTTTTCTAATGTAGTGAACTTGCTCGTTAGCTCACCCGGTACAGCATCTCACTTGCAAAGTGCTAAGGCACGTCTTAAATTAAACCATTTTCAGGGCATTTTGGTCCATCTCTAACAAAAATGGATTCATTTTTTTTGTTTTTACACTAAAGATAAAAGACGAATGTGTCTGTTTGTTCTTTTGAATGTTCATCAGAATTAATACTCCAAATCTACAGTATGGCAGCTGTCAGCTTTGTTGGGCGTTTTCAGTGGTAATTAACATGCTGAGATATAGCGGGTGGACACCAAAATCTGTGTGTGTTGTAGTGTTATTTTTAATGCTAGGTCAGGTGACCTTAGAATTGATATAGTTGCAGTCTGGAACTGTATGCACGTGAGTTTGTGTATCTCTGACCTGCCAGTTGACACCATAAAGCAGTAGTTGGATCATAGAGTGTCTGTCTGCGTGTTTGTGATAGTGTGTGTGTGTGTGTGTCTGCCTGAATGCTTGATAATTGACATGCTGTAAAGCAGCAGGGGAAGACTTGTTTGTGCTCTGCCGCTGAAGGCAGCTAGTGGGGGGAGGACACTCTGTCAAGGCACGGCCTGAAGGACCCAAACTTGGCCCGGCGCTGATGGCCTTGGTCTGCTAAGATATTGCAGCCATCTGGTAACGACACCCAGTCTGAATGGAGCCTAACAAGCCATAACGAGCACATTACCAGGGCAGAGCTGCGTTGTCTGCTCTTTGCCACAGACCTAGTTGTAAACTAAAACCACAGTGATTGCATGTGTCTGTGTCACAGTGGCTAAATCCTCATTCACGGTGCTACAGTGTTTAGCATGGCAGAATAAGGAGCTCAGCTTGCTCAACTGAAATATTTAGTTGCACTTTTCTTTTTTTTTTAGGGCCCTGTTTACACCTGATATTAAAATGCGTTAATAAAATCCGATCTCAAGTGGACAATGCTAAGTGCAGTTGTAAATGGGGTGTGAAACATTTTGATCTTGTCCGTATTTGACCACTCCAGAGGTAGTCGAAAACACATTAGACCGGGTTGCTTTTGTAGTGTAGACGCTCATGTGGTTGAATGCATTTGAACAGCCATTTCGTAAGTTTGGTTGAAAAGCGAAAAATGTAGCACAAACTCACAGTGTTTGGTGTAGTTTTGCGGCTATCAGAGCAGAAACAAAGCTGCTGCTTTCTGTATCATTTTCCGTTGTCTCTTCACATTCATAAGTAAATTGCGTGAGCTTATTTCTCAATATTAGACTGGTAGATCAGAAAAGCTCATGCATACACCTGCCTATAGACCCTTCCCTCAAAGAAATCAGGAAAGTGGTTAAAAGTGGAATGTTTTTAAATAAGTCTCTTATGCTCACCAAGGTTGCATTTATTTAATCAAAAATACAGTGAAACAGTAATATAGTTAAAAATTGAAATAACTGTTTATCTATTTTAATATATATATATATATATATATATATATATTTTAAAATCTAATTTATTCCTGTGATGGCAAAGCTGAATTTTCAGCAACCATTAGTCCAGTCCTCAGTGATCTTTCAGAAACCATTCTAATTTGTTTATTTGGTGCTCAAGAAACATTGCTTATTATCACCAGTTTTTAAGATGGTTGTGCTGCTTAAATTTTTTTTTGTGTGTGGAAACTTATGATTCAGAGTTTGTTGATGAACAGAAAGTTCAAAAGAACAGAATTAATTTGAAATATTTTTTTAACAGAAAATACTTTTGTACATAAACTTAATGCATCCTTGCTGAATAAAAGTATTAATTTCTTTAAAAAATATATTGAACAGTAGTGTATGTGCTGCCACATAGAGTTTTGGTCTTAAAATAAATGTCAGATAAATGTTTTTTTTTTTTTTGTAATGGTAAACTATCCAGTTGAGGTACAACGGTTAGATGGTTTGTATGTTTTTGTTTTTAATCATGCATGTTTAAAATGTGAGTGTTCATTTTTGACCCTGCCTTCAACATTTCCAAAACCAACAAAATAACAGTCATGTAATATTCCTCTCTCAATTTTTGCTCGTGTGCCAGTGTTTACCCTTCCGCCTGCCAAAAGTGGCACAAGGTTTCTGACCCCTGATTTGTGTTAGATGGATATTATACTTACGCCATGCATGCAACAAAGCAGTCTCTTGGTATCAAAATGTAAATTTAGGACATAGTAGAATTTGGTACAGTTTTCTCGTTGCCAAAGAAGTTAATTCAGTGTGTAACTGAAATATGCAAATTTAGCCAGTTAGCCAGTTAGTTGGAATGATGCTTTATGAGTGTCATTAGCCTGGACAGAAACGACTGCATCAATCATCTAACCCCGTGTGCTAACAGATACAAACCCATGCTTGTTTTAAATGCTGTGATCTTTCACACCCTGGCTTAATGAATCTCAATGAGCTCTCACAGTGTGAGTAGAGCTCATGTCATACACTACAGTAGCTGAGTGAGTGTTACTCCTCCTTAGCATATTATCATCTCAGAGCTAACGAAAAGTCTAATGAGTGTAATAAGAACGGGGAATGCTCATGGGAAGAGGAGGCTCAACGCTGTGATTTTAACTTTATAATTGCTGTAATTGTTGTGCCTTTGTTTTGTGATGTTTCTAGAATGATAAACTTTCCAATCTGGACTCAAACTGACCCCAACGGACCTAAAGAAGCCATGAAAGATCTGCAATAGACAGTAATGTTATCTTCTATTGACAGCTGAACCCTGTCATGCTAGTCCCTGTGTAGCGCTTATTAATGACTCCACTGTACATTAATGAGTAATTTTAGATGTCTCATGGCTGAAGAATTATAGGCTTTATGCTGTTACAATAAAGCCCCTCACCACACAACCCCCCCTCCTCGACTTAAAAAAAAAACTAATAACTGTCACAGATTGAGATGAAGGCTATAATCAGGTTCCTGTGTTTAAAAAAATGGCTGTCTCAGTGCTGTCACCAGCTAAAGTGGCTGTGATTTCTAAGATTATTATGTTAGCTGTTCTTTGTTCACTCTGTATTTTTTCTTTGTCGGAAAAGAAAATGCCTAGCTATGCTTCTTTTGCTCTAGTTAAAAGGAAGGGAGGAATAAGGGGGGTTGAGAAGGACAAAAAAATGAAGTATAAACGAGATTAACTTCTATGGATCAAGGGCCTGTGTGACATTATTTATAGTAGTTATTTACTATTTATTATAAAAGATTACTGTAATTTTAAAGGATTGTCACTGTATATTATAAAGGGCAGAACAGGTACAGCAGCAGTTAAAGGGCTGATTAATTTCTGAGGGGGTGGAAAATATCCAATTAGTTCTTGCTAAACAGTTTACTGGGAAATAATGCAACAGTCTCATTTACTGTATAAACAGCATAAATGTCATAAACTGGGTTTTGTGCTCAAATGCTGGATGTATAATTAAAAATAATGTGCATAACATATTCAGAATTCAATTTTACTGTATGTGGAACAGCATGTTTTGCTAAACAAAATATTTTATTCATCGGCAAGAGTTATAGACATAGTTTTCAACAATTTATGCCCTGTTTTTTAAAATCATGTAAAATCCTTTTATGTTTGATAATTAAATCGACGGACTTCTTGTGAAGTTAATTACATGGTTTAATTGAATTTCATTGTAATTAAGGAATTATTTTATAACAGACTCACTGTATTGGTACATTTCCAGGAATTAATCAGGTTCATAAACAGAGAGCCATCTGCCAATCCAGTAGGCAATCTGTAAAGTTTTAGCTTTTACTTTTTTGTTATTGAGATAGAAGACTGAGATGAATAACTTAGCAGTTATTCTTATGAAGTCAGGATGATTCGGAAGGAGTGGCAGATCTTTTATTCCTAATTGTGATGTTCATCCGAGTGTAACTGATTATCGAAAAATAAATCATTTAGGGCAGTTCTGTGTATCCGTTGTTGTTTGGAATGTAAGATGTGGGCGCGCATTTAAAAATGGAGGCAGACAAATGCGAGTTTGTAGAGACAGGGGACTAAAGTGGACTAAGTGAACTAAATGATTTAGAAAAGTCCGGCATGCATCACCAGAGAGAAGTCTGTTGTTTTCATCGGAAAATTGCATTTTGGGATTTTAATTAAAAATTTGATAAAATAAAATAAAACCTGCATGGATATCGTTCACAATAGGATCAATGCATTTCAAAAATATTTCATGCCTACACAATAATAACCTTTTACATTGCAATCCTTTCATTTTTAATATTTGGCATGTTTGTGTGCTGCTGAGTGTACGCACGCTGTGGACCCGCCTATACTACCGCGCTCTTTAAATAACAAAAAAACTACTGCGCCATTGACTTTAGACCAGGTTTTTGTTGGTCAATGGCGCAGTCTATTTCAGTTGCCACGCGCCAAATAGCAACGCGCCAGCAATGCGCCTGAACACACCTTGTTTTCAGACCAGCACGCCCACCGCCCACCGATTCTACATCGCTGCCTGTTTAGCCCCGCCCACCGATTCGCACATGTAGGCCTATTTTAACGATCTAAGCGCATGGTCTAAAGCGCACGGCACAGGTGCACTTAGGGGGTGTCCAAATCCACTTTTGCTAGTTTAAGGACGGGAAAACCGGTCGGCGCACCCGGCGCATGGCGCATTGCGCCAAGTGTATGACAGGGCCCTAAGTGTCATGCATAGAAGGAACTGTGAATATTTAATGTCTGGTAAAATTGTGATATGAGTGAGGATGTTTGTGCTGGAATTTAACTTTTTTTAAGGTTGTGCTGCATATTCACTGCAGTTATCATCAGTACCAGATCCTAGAGCATTACTGTTTACTCCTATAAAGTTATTGTCCACAGTCCGCACTTAGTTTCAGTGATATAATGAAAAAGTCATACAATTGCTCATCCATGAAATGCATCCACTAACATATAGCTGCAAATTTATTTTGTTTATGATGTATGTATTATGATGTTTTTCTCTGACCTGTATGTTATTTTTTTGTTTGAGTTTTTCCATTTGTGTTTGTTAGACTCATCGTGACCCACAACTTTAGTTCTTTCTAATATCACTCACAGGATGTAGTATTCTCTTGTACTCTTGTTGCTTTTTACAATCAAGATCCATTTGATTTGCTGTTTAAGTGTTTTATTAATGTTTTTTTGTGTGTGTGTGTGTATGTGTGTGTATGTGTGTGTCTCACTAGCCTTCGTAACCCTTCTAAATGGTGACCAGGCACAGGATGCCATCCGAACTCTGCACCAGACATCAGTCCGAGGCCGTGACATCACCGTCCAGCTTCAGCCCACGGACTCTCTCCTGTGTGTCACCAACCTGCCCTACACAGTCACTGCCAGCCAGTTTCAGGAGCTGGTGCGCTCCTACGGCAACATTGAACGATGTTTCCTGGTGTACAGCGACCTTACGGGCCACTCCAAAGGCTACGGCTTTGTGGAGTACATGAAGAAGGACTCGGCCTCCAGGGCACGATCAGAACTCTTGGGCAAACCACTGGGCGACCGTGCACTCATGGTGCAATGGGCTGACGTCAACCAGCTGACCTCTGCTGACCACCTCCACTCCAAGTGCCTATGCGTGGATCGCCTGCCGCTAGACTTTGAAGACTCGGAGGAGCTGGCGCACATTTTTTCAGAAAGCTACAAACCCGTCTTCTGCCAGGTGAGATGTGAAAAAAGTAACAGGGTGTTTGTATTTAGGCATTTCACCTCCACCGACACGGCTGGAAAGAATTATTCTATAGAAAAAATGATTTTGCTATTTGGTGAAGTAAGGGAGATAATATTTCTTATTCCAACAGAGAAATGATTTCTATAGTTTCGACACGCAAGCTTCTATAAGCTTTCTATAGCTACTGCAGTCCAGTGGAATGTGTTGGTTGCTGCCACTTGCAGTCTTTTAAAGAGATAGTTCACCCAAAAAATGAAAGTTTTTGCCATCATTTAATCACTGTTTGTTTCAAGCTTGTATGACTTTCTTTATTCTGTGGAACACAAAAGGAGACGTTTAGCACATTGTTGCTGGTGCTCTTTTTCATACAATGAAAAGATGGGACCTGTCAAACTCCAGAAAAAGTTTGTATAAAAGTTTGTGAGACAAATTAGTCCAGTAACAGCTGAAGTTCTTTTGATTCACTTAGAAGAACCAGCTCATTTGAGTCATTCATTTAGGAATCCAGCCACAATGATTGTGCTGTATGTTTTGAATTCACATAAAAATGGCATATAAGAGTCGTTTGTTGGAGAATGAGACTACTCTGATACTTTTCTGATTCACTTAAAGAAATGGCTCATGAGAGTATTATTATTTTTATTTTCAGTAATTAGACTACACTAATTGCTGTGTATGTTTTTGTTTCACTTATTCACTGCCTTATACACTGAGTGAGTTTTTTTATTCACTTAAACATTTTAATTTGCTAAAAAGAACTGATGAGTTTTTCTGATTCACTTAAAGAAATGGCTCATGAGAGTCATCTGTTTGAGAATCTGACTACACTGACTGCACAGTATTTATTTATTTTTTTCTTAAAAAAAAACAATTAAACCATAAACATAAGAGTCATTCTTTCAGAAATATGACACTGCCTTGATTTTAATTCGGCTAAAAAATAGCTTATAAGTGCATCATTTAATCACTGTTTGTTTCAAGCTTGTATGACTTTCTTTATTCTGTGGAACACAAAAGGAGACGTTTAGCACATTGTTGCTGGTGCTCTTTTTCATACAATGAAAAGATGGGAACTGTCAAACTCCAGAAAAAGTTTGTATAAAAGTTTGTGAGACAAATTAGTCCAGTAACAGCTGAAGTTCTTTTGATTCACTTAGAAGAACCAGCTCATTTGAGTCATTCATTTAGGAATCCAGCCACAATGATTGTGCTGTATGTTTTGAATTCACATAAAAATGGCATATAAGAGTCGTTTGTTGGAGAATGAGACTACTCTGATACTTTTCTGATTCACTTAAAGAAATGGCTCATGAGAGTATTATTATTTTTATTTTCAGTAATTAGACTACACTAATTGCTGTGTATGTTTTTGTTTCACTTATTCACTGCCTTATACACTGAGTGAGTTTTTTTATTCACTTAAACATTTTAATTTGCTAAAAAGAACTGATGAGTTTTTCTGATTCACTTAAAGAAATGGCTCATGAGAGTCATCTGTTTGAGAATCTGACTACACTGACTGCACAGTATTTTTTTTTTAATTTTCTTAAAAAAAAACAATTAAACCATAAACATAAGAGTCATTCTTTCAGAAATATGACACTGCCTTGATTTTAATTCGGCTAAAAAATAGCTTATAAGTGTAATTCAATTGGGAATCCAAGTATACGGTGCTGGATTTTTCTGATTCAAAAAAGAAATGGCTAATAAGACTCATAATCGTTCACCAAAAAGGCGCATAAGGGTAATTTGTTCAGGAAACAGAATACACTGGTCACACATTTCTTCAATAACATAATTTGGTTCCGGTATTTTTTTATTTTATTTTTTTGGAATACAACCCGGTTTTCTGTTCCCAACGTAGTCATTAGAGAAGAACTGATGATCTGATTGTGACTTTAGAGGTTGAGTTCTTTTGCCAGACTTGGTGACGAGGTCTTGTGTGGAAACCCTACCCAGCCTTCACTTCTGTCTCCACTGTGGTAATAAGAGAGAGCTTTTCACCATGCATACCTTCTCCAGAAATCAATACCTCCCAGGAAAACTGCCTTTAAGTGCTGATGCAGGATACGGTTTCCTCAACCTCCATCCTAATCAAAACCATTAAAGCTAAAGGGCCACACTGACTTTAGATCTACAGTTAGGGCCAACACCAGCCAACACAGAAATCAATACGCTACACCCTCTCAATCCCATGAAGCTTTGCAGCAGCACTAAACCCACACCATCTGCTGGAGTGTTGGAGATGCATCATGCTTTCAGGACTTTGACCTCAAATTGCATCACAGTGCTCTCAAGCCTCTTTAATACTCAAGCATTGCTTCAAGAATCAATAATGGAGCTCTCTGAATATTGCCGCCCCCACTTCTGTACAGAAATGAGATAACACAATGAACTGCACAAGTGATTCAGCTCATTTCTGTGCAGGAGATGCCGGAAAATAAGATGCAAAATGTGCCTCATGTCGACAGAAAATGTCTCATCAATATTTAGGGGGTTTTTAATGATGTAAAAGCTCATAACTGGATGGTGATTGGAAAGAGTGACTAGTAATGTTCTTCTAATTGTAGTTCTTCAACACAGCTGTTTAGATTATTTCAGAGTTTATTCAGTCCTTCTGTTGTAATAGCACAGTGGTTATCAAACATTTTCAGGTGATTGATCACTTTAAAATTAAAACAAAAATAGCAGACCACTTCACCACCCCTAAGTATAATATGCATATATAATTACCCTTAGTTTATTGCTTGAAATAGTCCCACTTTTACATTTTTTCTAGACTACTGTTTTGCTTGTTTCATTGAAATTTAAATAGCCTGCTAATTAACTAGATGTTAATAAAACTGAGGCAGCTGTTCACTATTTATGAAGTTTAACTACACAACTTGCATCCACTAATACATAGATGACATTATTGAAGTGAGACAACAGAATAACTATATAACAAATTAATGTTAACAGTTGTTTAATTCATTGTTATGTGTACATTAATCAATCATTACTCAATTACTCGGTAGTGGTGCTTTCTGTAAATTTGATTTATTTTTTAAAGCACTCAAATCTTAATCACACACGATGTGCCCATTTATACCTGAGATGTCTTGACTGATCACAAGACACACAAGAACCAATTATTAGGCAAAATATCTTCTTTGTGTTCCTTGAAGGAAAGTCACACTGACATGAGGGTGAGTAAATGACTTTTACTGGCTTAAAAGTCAGAATAACTTGATCATAGTTCTCATTTATAGTGATGACCAGGTCATGGTTGACTCATGATGCAGCAGTGTATTTCTCAAAACCACTATGGTGTGATATGAAAGGACAAAACTCTTGAGTTTAGTTGACAGGAAATGTCAGCTCCATTAGATGTGTTTGAAAATGCATCTTTTTTTTATTCTTTCTCACATCTCACCGCCCACTTTGTCACTCATTCATCTCTCTGCCCCCCTCCCTTCTGTCAACTCTTTTCCTTTTGCCTTTCTTTTTGAGAAAGACAGCAGCAGTTATGTTATTAGATGACTCAGTGCATTCATCTTGGGCATATTCTGACCCTGGCACATATGATGGAGTCACATACACATAAAGACTGACAGCTGGACGCACACACAGTGCATCCAGATATATTTAGGTGGACGTGATGAATCGCAAGTGAAGAGTTTTGATTTTGTTATTGCTGCTTTCTGTTTTTCTTTATCCATTCCTCCCCCTCCCTCTCTCTTTGTCTCTGTTTATCTCTATGTTTTCCTTTCGACTGATATGAAGGCCAATGCATCTGCTGACCCGTGGCCTGACACATTCAGTAGAATTTAAAGGCTGTCATAGCACGCCCACAAACAAACATGTCACTTTTTAAGACAACCTTCTTCTTGAAGATGGAGTATGAAGATGCACACAGTATATACACTTTTAAAATAAGTAACCATGAATGTTTATTGTCTAAAAATATTCATATTGATCGCACAGATTAAGTGATGTGATTCAGCACCAAAATTTAGTGCAATTTCCGAATACAATTTGTCTGTTTTGACCAGGGTAATCATACTATTATTTATATAATATTAAATGTTTATTAATATGTTGAATTTTAGTTTTAGTAGTTTTAGTAATTTTGTTATGTACTTTTGTCATTTTAATTTTTTTTTCTATTTTCTATTTTTTTTCTGTCATTTTTATCCATTTCTATTTAGCTTTTTTCAATTTTAGTTAAACTTATAGCCTAGTTTAAGTACTTAAACTTATTATTTTATTTCAGTTAGTTCCAACATTAGTTAGACAACATTTCTATTTTTTTTAAATAAATATTTTATTTTATTGCAGCTTTATTTCAATTAATTGAGTCCAAAAAGTGACTTGGGTCTTTACAATGTCATTAGTTTCCAGATAGAGGTCTGTGGAGAAGATATATTTCTTAAAATATATATATATATATATATATCTTGATCTTATACCAAGTTATATAAGGCTAAATTTTTTTGTACTTCACCACTGCCTTGACATTATTGTTTCATTCATACTGCCTAGCGCCCCCTTTTTTCTCCAAATCCCACTGGGGTCTTTCTATCGCTCTCAAAGGTCAGCCATTTATAAGAGGAAAAAGAACATGTCCAAGCCAGAGCGAACACGTCATGCAGACGTCCAGCTACAATATTTGCTTTTGATGGAGTACTTTATAGTTTGGTATACTGTTTGTGTGTGTTTAAATGGAGGTGGTTGCTGTATTGATTTCCCTGGCCTGGGGTCAGTAATGGCTGGCGGTTGCATGTCTCAGTGGGTGTAGTCTCAGCCTCAGACCTCACGCCCACGGACCATTGGCAAAATGGGAAACACTTTGGGAATTTCGAAGTCATCATCTGATTGGTTGAATTCTACAGGATTTATGGGAGACTTGTGTGTCGAGTTCTTTAACGGTTTGCCTGGAAACAAAGCCGTCATGACTCCAAACCCCCTCAGAAGAACAAAGCCGTTGTGTTTACAACTGTGACAATGATCGCATATTAGGATCAACTGAACGCTGGATTTTCAGAAGTATGTGAAGTTCACGGTATATACTCTGTGTCATTGTTGCAGTAACCTTGCACAACATGCTTGAATGATTAATTTATTAGTTGCACGCCAGTCTGTTATTGTAGGAACATCGACTTTACATTTACATTTGGGCAATGAAAGTTGACCACTCTCTCCTTCCTGTCTAGTAAAATGTTTGTATATACAAGGCCTAAAAAAGGAAACTTATGGAGTATCATTATTGTGTTAGATTTGTGTCAATTGCCATGCAGGATATAGACTCATGACAGAATCAGTTTGGGCCAAGAGAGAGAGCAGTTTACCATTTGCGCAACTCAGCAGGTTTACTGAAATTCTTTTATGCTCCAATTTGTCATACAGAAGCCTGTCATCATAATATACATACACTTCCTGTTTGATTTTGCTTGCCTGTGTGTGTGATGTCTTTGGCTGTGAAAAGAGCCCAGGGTGGTGACAGTTTCCTTGTTTTTTTTCTATGCCTCTAAATATCTTCTTTTCATATTCCATCTCTCTTTTCACTGGGTTTTTTTTTTAAACGAGATGTAATGAGCTCATCTGTTTGTGTTTGTGTGCAAATTTTAGAGTCTGAATAGGTAGGCGTTTTAAAATCAGGAACATGAAGGAAGCCAATAAAAAAGAAAAATCACAAATATGATCTTTTTAATATGAGATTTTTCCAGAACTTTTCCTAGACAGAAATGTGACTAAATGGAGAGCAAATGGAGACCTTTTCTTATGTTTCCTGCTTAGATTTTTCTAAATTTCACATGTACATTACCATTCAAAAGGTAGAATATTTAAAAGAAATCAGCAAGGATGCATTCAATTGAAAGTGACAGAAAAGTTTTTAAAAATAAATGCTGTTCTTTTGAACTTCTTTTTATTTATCTATTACTTATCTAATTTATCTATTCATCAAAGAAGCCCTGAAAAAAATGTATCCCAGTTGCTACAAAAATATTATGCAGAACAGCTGTTTTCAGCATCGATAATAATAAGAAATTTTTCTTGACCACCAAATCAGCATATTAAAATGATTTCTGAAGCATGGTAACACTGAAGACTGGATTAATGACTGCTTTGCAATCACAGAAATAAATTACATTTTCAAATATATTGAAATACATTTCAGAAACATTGAAAAATCTTACTGACTCAAAACTTTTGAACAGTAGTTTATCTCATCTGGAGTTCTCAGTAGTGTCACAAACTGCTCAGATTTTAAGACATCATTGTTTGCAACAACAAAAAAAACCTAGCTATGTGTATTGTGCTAGACTAACTGAGACTTGTCTCAGCACTTGCATACTGTTGCTCTCTCGCATATTAGGATCAACTGAACGCTGGATTTTCAGAAGTATGTGAAGTTCACGGTATATACTCTGTGTCATTGTTGCAGTAACCTTGCACAACATGCTTGAATGATTAATTTATTAGTTGCACGCCAGTCTGTTATTGTAGGAACATCGACTTTACATTTACATTTGGGCAATGAAAGTTGACCACTCTCTCCTTCCTGTCTAGTAAAATGTTTGTATATACAAGGCCTAAAAAAGGAAACTTATGGAGTATCATTATTGTGTTAGATTTGTGTCAATTGCCATGCAGGATATAGACTCATGACAGAATCAGTTTGGGCCAAGAGAGAGAGCAGTTTACCATTTGCGCAACTCAGCAGGTTTACTGAAATTCTTTTATGCTCCAATTTGTCATACAGAAGCCTGTCATCATAATATACATACACTTCCTGTTTGATTTTGCTTGCCTGTGTGTGTGATGTCTTTGGCTGTGAAAAGAGCCCAGGGTGGTGACAGTTTCCTTGTTTTTTTTCTATGCCTCTAAATATCTTCTTTTCATATTCCATCTCTCTTTTCACTGGGTTTTTTTTTTAAACGAGATGTAATGAGCTCATCTGTTTGTGTTTGTGTGCAAATTTTAGAGTCTGAATAGGTAGGCGTTTTAAAATCAGGAACATGAAGGAAGCCAATAAAAAAGAAAAATCACAAATATGATCTTTTTAATATGAGATTTTTCCAGAACTTTTCCTAGACAGAAATGTGACTAAATGGAGAGCAAATGGAGACCTTTTCTTATGTTTCCTGCTTAGATTTTTCTAAATTTCACATGTACATTACCATTCAAAAGGTAGAATATTTAAAAGAAATCAGCAAGGATGCATTCAATTGAAAGTGACAGAAAAGTTTTTAAAAATAAATGCTGTTCTTTTGAACTTCTTTTTATTTATCTATTACTTATCTAATTTATCTATTCATCAAAGAAGCCCTGAAAAAAATGTATCCCAGTTGCTACAAAAATATTATGCAGAACAGCTGTTTTCAGCATCGATAATAATAAGAAATTTTTCTTGACCACCAAATCAGCATATTAAAATGATTTCTGAAGCATGGTAACACTGAAGACTGGATTAATGACTGCTTTGCAATCACAGAAATAAATTACATTTTCAAATATATTTAAATACATTTCAGAAACATTGAAAAATCTTACTGACTCAAAACTTTTGAACAGTAGTTTATATCTCATCTGGAGTTCTCAGTAGTGTCACAAACTGCTCAGATTTTAAGACATCATTGTTTGCAACAACAAAAAAAACCTAGCTATGTGTATTGTGCTAGACTAACTGAGATTTGTCTCAGCACTTGCATACTGTTGCTCTCTCGTTCGTCTGATTGCTTCTGTTGTTCTCCTTATTTGTAAGTCGCTTTGGATAAAAGCGTCTGCTAAATCATTAAATGTAAATGCAATCAAAATTCAGAGGTTTCAGTACTCTATGGATGTGCAGTGTACCTGATATTGGCTGATATTAGGGATATTTTTTCAAATGTATCGCATCAGCCAATAATAGATACTTAATCATGGGCTTTAAAGGTATAGCACAAGAATACAGGAGAAAAAATAACTCACTATTTATTAAAGCATACTGTAAAGAGTGCTTTCCTATAATAGAGGAAATCATCTGTTATCGACTGTAATATCTGTGAACTCAAAGAATCAAAGAACAAATGATCTGCATGATGATTGTTCTTGCTGTATGGCAGTGATTGTCTCATTTGCTTCTTATGTTTTTCTAAAATTTATTTGGGAATCAAAAACCATAAAACAGAGAAACTGAATTTGGAAGGACGGAGCCACCTGCTACTCAAGCAATTACACACCCATTCAACTCTAGGTGCCGCTTTAATGAGTTAATTTACATTTTCACAACTTTGGTACCAAAAAGATCCACAGGATTTGTTCTTTCATATTTGACTATTTTAATGATATTCACTCATTTGCTTCAACCTTGATGTTTTGTGCTCTCGGCTCTATTAATTTTAAGGAATTTTAGATGAAATATCTGAATTGACATTTAAATGAAATCTAACTCCAATAAAACTGCTGAGCTATAGAAGAGCAGTAAAATGTTCCTCTGGGAAGGTGGATTCTGGGAATGGTGTGCATTCACTGTAGTGTTCAATCAAACGGACACACACACACACACACACACACACACACACAAATGTTTGACACTCTTCCAAATGACGAATGCTTTTCCTTCTCTATATTTAGACTTTTACATACGCTGTCCTGACTGCATTATAACTGGCACAGATAAGCCCGGGTTTCTCTGAGACATACCGCACCACTTATTACTGCCAAGGACGTATGCCGTGTGTGTTTGTGTGACAGTGTGAAAGAAATATCCAGGCCACGCTAGTACACATTACAGATTCTTGGTTTCCTACATTCTCACCGCCATGTATGTATTTCTGTCTGTGCACATGTACATGTTTAAGGTCCCACTTTGAATCTGACAGTGTTTCCCTTTTTGCTTCTATCATCCTTTATGTCGTTCCTTTCTGTGTCCTCTAATCAGCCCGTCTTCATCTCACATTCTCTCAACATCCTTCCTGTCTCTTCTTCAGCGCTCCTCATTTTCCATCTTCTTCGCTGTCACTAGGACGTTATCCGTTCATTCATTCACTCACTCTCCAGAGCTCCTCTCCTTCTCTCTCTCATTCTCTCATTCCTCTATCTGTCTTCCCTCAGGAGTTTCATTTCCATCAGAGTAACTGCCAATAGCTGATCAGTTTCTTCCACCCCCTCACTTTATAGAGTCCCTCGATTCAACCTTTATTTTTTATTTCCTCATCTTTCTCTTTCTTTCTCTCAGGCTGTAGAAAGGCTGTGCATCAGTGTTTACTGCACCACTATTCCGATGTTGTTAACTTGTGAATTGTATGTGTTGAGAAAGAAAGTAGACGGCACAACGTATATAATATGTTGACATTAAACAAGTTAGAAAAATGTTCAATTGATTTCTACTTGCTAATCGGACAGATTGAAAAAAAAAACGAACACCACAAAATGTGAACAAATCACTTGATTAGTGCTATTCTTTGTAATGAATCAGTCAAAGTTGGAGAATCAGTCTGGATCAAGCAGAGGAGTCATTGTTCTGATTCATGGACTGAACCGATCAAGAAAGAGACTGAGCAGCACAAAATATGTAATAGAGCAAGTTTACATAATGTTTAATTGATTTGACCTTGCTAACTGCACAGATAAAAGAAAAAAAACAGCACAAAACTTACACAAATCTCTTAATTAGTGCATCACACACACACACACACACACACACACACACACACAAATGTTTGACACTCTTCCAAATGACGAATGCTTTTCCTTCTCTATATTTAGACTTTTACATACGCTGTCCTGACTGCATTATAACTGGCACAGATAAGCCCGGGTTTCTCTGAGACATACCGCACCACTTATTACTGCCAAGGACGTATGCCGTGTGTGTTTGTGTGACAGTGTGAAAGAAATATCCAGGCCACGCTAGTACACATTACAGATTCTTGGTTTCCTACATTCTCACCGCCATGTATGTATTTCTGTCTGTGCACATGTACATGTTTAAGGTCCCACTTTGAATCTGACAGTGTTTCCCTTTTTGCTTCTATCATCCTTTATGTCGTTCCTTTCTGTGTCCTCTAATCAGCCCGTCTTCATCTCACATTCTCTCAACATCCTTCCTGTCTCTTCTTCAGCGCTCCTCATTTTCCATCTTCTTCGCTGTCACTAGGACGTTATCCGTTCATTCATTCACTCACTCTCCAGAGCTCCTCTCCTTCTCTCTCTCATTCTCTCATTCCTCTATCTGTCTTCCCTCAGGAGTTTCATTTCCATCAGAGTAACTGCCAATAGCTGATCAGTTTCTTCCACCCCCTCACTTTATAGAGTCCCTCGATTCAACCTTTATTTTTTATTTCCTCATCTTTCTCTTTCTTTCTCTCAGGCTGTAGAAAGGCTGTGCATCAGTGTTTACTGCACCACTATTCCGATGTTGTTAACTTGTGAATTGTATGTGTTGAGAAAGAAAGTAGACGGCACAACGTATATAATATGTTGACATTAAACAAGTTAGAAAAATGTTCAATTGATTTCTACTTGCTAATCGGACAGATTGAAAAAAAAAACGAACACCACAAAATGTGAACAAATCACTTGATTAGTGCTATTCTTTGTAATGAATCAGTCAAAGTTGGAGAATCAGTCTGGATCAAGCACAGGAGTCATTGTTCTGATTCATGGACTGAACCGATCAAGAAAGAGACTGAGCAGCACAAAATATGTAATAGAGCAAGTTTACATAATGTTTAATTGATTTGACCTTGCTAACTGCACAGATAAAAGAAAAAAAACAGCACAAAACTTACACAAATCTCTTAATTAGTGCATCTTTCTTTCTGAATCATGGACTGAATCGATTAAGAAAGAGACTGTGCTGTGGCACACAATGTATAATATATTGATTTTAAGCAAGTTAACAATGTTCTATTGGTTTGTCCTCACTAACTGCACAGATATAAGAAATTAACAGCACAAAATGTGAACAAATCACTTTATTAGTGTGATTCTTTGTAATGAATCAATCAGAGTTTGTGAATCAGTCTGAATTAGGCACAGGAGTCATCGCTCTAAACCATGGACCGAAATGATTATGAAAGAGATTGAGCAGCACAAAATATATAATATATTGACATTAAACAAGTTAACACAAAGTTCTATTGATTCGTTCTCACTAATTCACAAATAAAAGAAATGAACAGTATAAAACAACAAAACACTTGATGTGTGTGATTCTTTGTAGTGAATCAGTCAAGTCTATAATTAAGCACAGGAGCCATCATTTTGAATCGTGGACTGAATCGACTGAATTTGAGGTCAGTGTTTAGAACATGATCCAGAGTATTTAAGATAAGTCGCTTTAAGCCGAACATAATGAAGGAGTGGACAGAGGAGGCAGGTCTTTCCACTGATAAGTCCCTGGCAGTTGGTGGAGATGTTTTGATGAGGCGCCGCCGGACTCCCTTGAGGCCAATTCAACAAAATGACACACATAGATGAAAGGCAACACCTCACAACACATCTGGAGAGTGTGTGTTTGTGTGTCTTTACTCAAGCTCACCTTGTAAATGTTCTTGATTCCCTGTGTGGTTCCTCATAAAGAATGTGAGATTCAAAAACACTGCCTGGTAATTGTGCTGGGAATTAGAGAGTCTTGACTCTTTAGCATATTTGCAAGTAAGCTTGTGTGCATGTGCAAGTTTTTTTTATGGTAAATCACTTTACTGTTAAATATGCTTGTTTGTGAGTTGATTTAACATGTGTCTTGTGTGTAGTGGTCCCAAATATTTTTTACCTAATGCAATAACGTTCATACATCTTTAAGTGTGGCTTAAGTGACGGTGGAGGCAATGCATGTTAGAGATGTTGTAAGTGTAAAAGGTTATTCTAGTTCATATTTAACACATCATTCATATTTCTTTTTCAAAAGTAAAACCAAAGCCAGATTTTTCTTCACACCATCCAGAGTCATGGAAAGAACTATAAACAAGGAATTGACTTGCCTGCTAGAACAGAGCACATTCTCCCACAGACAGAGTCTAGTTTTAGATCTGGACACTGCTGGATTAATGAAAGTATGAAATGACATCATCTCTGTTCCTGACATGAAGCTACTGTAGTAAAGCACAGTGTTTCTCACTGACTCAGCAAAGATGATATGCTGCTTGGTTTACACACTTATGAAAATTTACAGTGTTTTTTTTACATAATGTAATTACATTATTATTATTTCTTGTGGTAAGATCATATTATCTGCAGCTAAACCTATAAATGGCTTCTCTTCAAACTATTATATTTGTTTGCCAAAAATAGTAACTTAAAAACAATTTATATTCCTTACCTCACTAATAGATGATTTACAACAGTCATTTCTGCAATACCATAGATAGTATTATTGTTGTATACCATGTTACATTTCATGGGCGTTGCTAAAATTTATACTATAATAATTTTGTTGTTAAAACATTTGAATTGAACAAACAAACAAACAAAAAACATTTTGAATAGTGGTCTCAAATGTTTGGACCCCACAGTATCAATAAACAGAAATGTTCATGTTTGCCACAAGGAAAAATACTCAATAATTAAACCTCAATTTCTGTTTTAATATCAAAGTAGTGCTTAATATGCAGTGGGGGTTTTATTTCTCGTGTCAGAATGTCACAATCATTAACCACATCCTTTAGCTGCAGGCAACTCACAAATCAATACCAGAAGACACAGATCAGTGGGTTCCTTAAGGCTCTACACAGCCCAGCGGAGCTCGTATCTACAGATAAATTTTGCTTCCATTATTTAGGATGCATCCAGTTGAGAATTTTAATGAAAATTAATGAAATTGTTCATTTTTTGGTTTCATAAAAAAGTCATGCAGAGATGATCAGAAAATTGGATTGTAATGATGTACCACAATCACACACCTTTGGCAAGATTTGTTGATTTCTGAACACTCTGTGTGTGTGTGTGTGTGTGTGTGTTGCAGCTGGCTCAGGATGAGGGAAGTCCGGTGCGGGGTTTCGCTGTCGTGGAGTATGAGACGGCGGAGCAGGCTGAAGCCATGCTGCTGGAGATGGATAGACAGCTGATCCAGGGTCAGGAGATACGTCTGTCTCTTTGTCCACCAGGAACCTCTGGACGCAGCACTCTCGCCGCCCTCATCGCTGCTCAGGGTGTGGTGAGTGATGTACACACTCATGGGGGACAAGTGACTTTCTCTTTATTTCCACATAGCAAGCAACAAGAGTGTTTCTCACATATTCATCCAGAAGCATTAACGCACACACGTGCATGTGTGAAACAGCAGTGGTGACAGTTTAATTACAGTATTCATACAAACCCTGCTGTTTCAAACATCTCCAGATCTCCGCTGCATTTCCGAGGCCTGAAATAAAGTACAGGGCTATTTTCATCATGCTGGACAGATCCACGTAAACCAGCAGCTTGTCCTGAAGGAACTGTCAGTGGTGTTGAGCATTAACTGATATTCTCCAAAACACATGTTCTCTTTGATGTTTTGTTAGAACATAGTTTTTTTTTATTGTGTTCATTTCTTTTCAAATTTAGGACTTAATTCTGCAGACAGATACAGTATATTGATGGCAGAGCAGGATGTTACATCTGAACATTTTTCAACTTTCAGCTTTTTGCTTGTGGTGGACAATAAATGATCTGACTACCATTTTTTAGAGATGAAAAGGTGGAATGTTTATAGACCAAATGAAATAGTTTTATGTAGGGATGCACCGAAATGAAAATTCTTGGCCGAAGCCGAAACCGAGCAAAATGAAACACTGGGCCGAAGGCCGAATACCGAATATGGGAACTCGAGTTGTTTTTCCCCATGTATTTTGCCAGTTGTTTTTCACCATTGCATATATTAAATAGCGAAAATGTGCTTTTTACTGTTTTGTCTTGCTTTTCAAAGAAAAAAATCTATTACAAAACAACAATTTAAAAATATTTAACACCGAACATTTTTAACATTCTAGCAGACACTATACCAACAAAGCACAATTTAACTTAAAATTAAGGAAGACCTCAATGCTTCTTTTTGTTGACAGCAGATTTATAAATGAGTCTCATTACGAATACGTTGTACGTATCGCATTGTCACATGCCTTGTAAAAATTCATAAAAATGTGATTGAGCAACTGACGAGTAACACTGGTTCAGCGCAGATTTTCCTCGCACTTTGAACTTTGAACCCTGGTTAACAAGCAGATAGCGCCGCAATTTTGTGCAGCGCTGTCAGAATACATGCAATTCGAGCGTGAAAACATAACGTTCTTCAGTTTATTTACTAATTGTTTAAGGCCATTTCGTGATTTCGATCATCATACAGTAACCAGCAACAATTACCCCGTCCTCTTCTCATCGAAAACATGCGCTGCAGTACTAAACAGTCTCTCGCTGTCAGTGCTTGTAATGATTTTTGCGTTTTTCTCTGACAGTTTTAAATGTGTGCTGCATTATAAAGAGTGCGCTCCCCTCACTCTGCGCTGGTTGCTATTTGATCGCGTCATATCATTGTTCGGTACAATTTATTCCGTCTTTTCGCTTATTCGCTTACAATTGCGGTTGCCGAACATTCGGTGCATCCCTAGTTTTATGAACAATTTTCATTCTAGTGTTGGTATTTGTCCTATTGAAACAGGAAAATAGAGCAGGACATAGCAAAGAGCTTATCTATATATTTTTTATATATAATATAATAATAATAATAGCCAATAATTCAAATGTGCATGCTTATTGGTAGTGTTTGTCAACTTTTAGGAGCACAAGAGCATATAAAAGACCTCAAAGCTAAAGACCTGAACCAAAAGTCACAAAATTGCTATTTTGATTTCATGGGGTCTTTTATGCAAGGCTTTATGTCTCCGCTCCTCTCTGCTCTCTCTTGCCTCTCCACTCTCTCTTTCTTACTTCCCCTTTTTCCGGCAAAAAAATATCAAGCCAAATAGAGCAAATGCAAGCTGACATTTCTCAGGAAGTCCACCCCTCCGAGCCACAGGCATCTCTGTGCTCTGTCTGTATCAGAGACACACCTACCCACTCATCCACAGACTGTGAGGGCACAAGCTTTCCCCTCAGTCTGATGGGCCGTTGCGCTTGCGTGAGAGTGTAGTCAGATCATTTTAGCACTGCTTGGGGACTAGCAGGTGTCTGCGCTTGTCTTCCTCACTGGTTAGTACTGTGGAAACTCATACACAAAACGTCATGATACGTGCCTACTGGTTATATTAGTCATTTTCAATGCCATGCTTCAGTTATTGCCACATGAACGGGAATACAAATAGAGCTTTTTAAAGTTAGGGAACTTTAAAAAAAAATCACCCCTATAAAATTGGAAACTTAAGTTCAGTTGCTGCCTTATGATGTGCAAGTAAAATCAAAGTGGTGCCAAGGTAACAGTGATTGATTGAACAATAGGAATTTATTTAATAACCAAGTGAAAACAAAAAAAAACCAAATAGAAATGAAAGTCAAATTAAACAAAGGTGTTATAATGTAATTAGGAAAACATTTTTACAGTGTAGATGAGCTTTGTTTTTTCAATATATTGTAATGGTGGTACCCTTTTTTTTGTGTTTTACTCTTATTTATTTATTTTTTCTAACTCACCCCCCCTTTTTTTTGAAAAGTTCTTTAAGTTGGGCGCCAGACAAGGATAAAACCCTGTCAATAAAATAATTTTTGCTCCAGATAGCTCAGAATTTAAAAAAACACCAGTTACAAAAGATGTAGTCAGGAAGAAATTAATCATATCAAAACCAAGAATCCAAAAAAGGTAAATTTAAAGGGGTCATATGATGCTATTTAAATTTTTCCTTTCTCTTTGGAGTGTTACAAGCTCTTGGTGCATAAAGAAGATCTGTAAAGTTGCAAAGACTAAAGTCTCAAATCCAAAGAGATATTCTTTATAAAAGTTAAGAGTCAGCCACACCTACCTAAAACGGCTTGTTCTAACACGCCCCCACATATCTACATCACTATGTGGAAATATTAGCATAATGCCGCCCAAATATGCACGCAAAGAAAGAAGGCGTGGTTTCAGAAACAGCAGTAGTGTTGATGCAGCCACTTACATATAATTAGCTGAAGTATGGTAATGCATATTTGGCGTGCTGTCCGGGGAAGGGCTCCGAGCTCGGGAATGGCCCGAACCTAGAGTACCCCCCAAAAAGCAATTGAGCAAAGGACAGCCGCCAGACTGAAGAACCCCCCCCCAAAATAAGCACTGAGAACTGGCGGCGGCTGATGTTTTGAGAAGTCGCCTGGTTGGCAAGCCGGAAGAGCCTACGTACTCCGGGGTGAGCAATTATGCGTTGGAAGGGTAGGTCCTACCGGCTGTTGGTATTGGACTACGTGGTTTGGGGCGCCCGGTCGGGAGGGCTCGAGCCGATGCTCAACGGGTGCTCACAGCGTTGGAACGGGTGAGCCCTACCGGCTGATGGGGGAGGAGCAGCGTGATTGTATAGCCCTACCAGGAGGGCCCGAATTGCCTCGACTGGAATAGCTTGCGG
>NW_015624203.1:1022242-1027620 GCF_001515625.1 Sinocyclocheilus rhinocerous | reverse complement strand
CGCTCCACCTGTGTTAATTAGGCTAAATATCTGAAGCGCTCCTCCCGAACCTTGTTAATAAAACATCATATGTTCACGCAAAGAAAGAAGGCGTAACTTTTATTCTCGCTGTAGTATTGTTGTTGCCGCCGCCATGTCGTGAAGGCGCTGTGTGTTTCGTTGTGTTGTGTTTATATACAGAATAGACTCCATAAAATCCCTAATACACATCCCTATTTCTCATCAACAGATGCAATTAATTTGCCCTTACATCTGAGATCAGGAAATGCAGTCATGAGATCTGGAATCTCCCCCGGTGTCCGAGTTTGCTCAGCTGAGTTCGAGCTTCATAAGGCTCAAAGGAAGTCCTTCAGTTTCAGAATAATAGGTTACCCCAAAAATAAATTACTCAGAGACTTTTCCTAAATAAAGTTTTAACGCATCACCATCTGTAATGGTTTCGCTTTATTAGTACACAATAACTCATAAGTAAAAATGAAGTAACAGCGAGTAAGTTTTCACCATCGGAGCGAGGCCTCGTCTGAAGCTCTCCTTGGCATTTTATAGCCTTGCAGACAATTTGCATTAACATCATCAAAAGCCATCCCTGCATTCTTTCCTTATTTGGTAATTTCTTTGCGTACATACACACAGACAGGATACATAACCTTTATCACAGTTAGCACAGAGTATCAAAAGTTCAAATGGAAGAATTGCAGGGATTCTAAGTATATCATAAAGATATTCATCTCTATTTAAGTCCACAAAAATATCTATCACACCTCTAAAAGCATGGTCCAAGTATACATTGTCTCAACCACACAAGTCACACTCATATACCAACATAATACAATTAGTACTGTTAGTTAGAGATTCCATCTCACAATTCTATTGTAAGATGCAGCCCCTTTCTTTTCATCATCTCAGAAAACAAAACATATAGCAACCTAAACCACCAGCCTTCAACATTTATACATTTGGGGAACAAAATGTGTGATCAAACATGCATCTGAAACTTCTATAATTTTAGAGCTGGCGCTTTAAGTTTCAATATTTCTAAGTCACTGGTTAATGCTTGCAACTCAAGATTAAACTTTTTATATTCAACCATTTCTTTTAACAGTTTCATTATTTTCTTATTCAAAGTCTCCTGTTTTCTCATCAACTTTATTATAGTTCTCATCTTAAAATCCATATTCTGTTGATATTCCAGGTCTCTTCTGGTGGCGCCGCTCAACTTTCACTTGCTTTTTGATTTTTCGGCTTTCTTCCACCTGCAATCCTTCAATGATGAGATCACCAAAGTCAATATTTATTTTACTTGATTCTTGATTGCTATTCCCTAAAGAAATGATATCCCGATTTTGTGTATAATTGTTTCCAGTAGGGATTTGATCAGGAAATTGCATATTCCTGGGCCTAGCTACAGTTGTGAAAGCGAAACTACTTTGTTTGGCCTTCCAAAAGAGGACGATATCTGCTTCGTCATGCCTGGAGCTGATCCGTGCTGGTTGAGCTTTGTAAAAATTGACGCGTTTCAGAAAGGCGGGGCATAGAGGAGAAACAATAATGTACAGTATGTGGAAAAAAATGTGTTTTTTTAACCTTAAACCGCATAAACACATTTCATTACACCAAATACACAAAATAATGTTCTTTTTAGCAACATCATATGACCCCTTTAATTTTCCCATCATTGAATTTCATCAAACATACACCCAACACATAACATTAACCATACAGATTTACAATACACCAAAAACAATCAAAAGAAAAATAAAAGAAAGAACCATTCACAAATTTGACCAGTGAACATCAAAAACCTCAGTCACCACGAGTCTCTGGCAAGTTTAAGCACACGTCACTAGCGTTTCAAACCAGTTCGAAGAAACTAAACACATTCACAATCACAAAACATAACGCTTGAAATGAAAACAAAAGAAATTAGTTATGAGAATGTGAATATGCAAATGTGCATGAGGTGCAAAGAGTCATGTCATGTTTGGCGTACGTGTTTGTGTTTGGGGTGTGTGCGTGGAACTGCGTTTGCAGATCTTCGTCTTCGTTCG
This sequence comes from Sinocyclocheilus rhinocerous, assembly GCF_001515625.1. Lineage (NCBI taxonomy): Eukaryota > Metazoa > Chordata > Actinopteri > Cypriniformes > Cyprinidae > Sinocyclocheilus > Sinocyclocheilus rhinocerous. Next base: position 1,025,572 of record NW_015624203.1, on the reverse strand, counting down.
AAGAATTCTTGGAGGTCAGGTGAGTACCTCTTGTTTGCGCAATAGAACCCAGAACCATCACTGTGGCATCAACCATTCGAAAGCACAGACCCGTGCCGGCAGCTGGACCAGGGAAACGGTAGGTTACCATAATATCCACTCACACTCCGACTTCGTCGTCAGCTCCAGGTAAGCAAACCACTCGTTCGGTTCACTGCAACTTATCTCCACTTTCGATCTCCATTGCATAACGACACACTTGTGCATAGGCAGTTCACAGCATATTAGTCTGTCGTGCACACAGCAACCCGCTGTCTCTCACACCACTTCTCATGTCAAAGCCACACACACACATCAGGTGCACTGGAAATCTCTCACTCTTCTTCCGCTGTCGTCACATACCACCGCGTCGGCACTTCTCCTTCACCTTTTCAGTCTGACAGGTTTCCACACTGAACAGATTGTTCAATTCGTGACCCCGTGGCTTTTAGACTTCATAACTTTAACTCGTGACTCGTGACTTTGCTCTTCTCCATCCCTCTTTTAAACAGTTGACGATGATTGGTTGTCAGTTGCAATTGCATGACAGGATAACAAATTAATCAGTGACGACGTATTACGTTCCGCCACAATATGTAGATACAAGATGTGTTATTTTGGTTGTTTGTTCTTGTTTATTATTTTTTTACATTAAAGTTAAGTTACATTGCAGTCAGCTTTATGCATGTTTAAACATTTTTAAATTGCTTTAAAATAATTACAATAAAAATAATTTTAAATTACAATTCATTTATACAGTTATAAAGTATAATTAATTTATAAAATATGATTTTAATACTATAACTACAATAATACAGTAAAAAAATAAAATTAAAATAAATATTGGTTAGAGGAACAAAAAAAATAATTTTACTTGTTTTAATTTGTTTTGTAAATAGATATTTTTCTAAATAGATATTTAGATAATGGATATCTCATGCTTAATTATGCCTATTAAAGTGTATTGTGCGAGCTTCTATTCACTGTTCATTTTATCGTTCTGTCATATGTTATCTTTCATTTAATTGCAGAATGAACATTTAGAGCTTCTCCTGTGCAGCGGTACAGTAATCACTTGACATTTTCCTGTAAGGATGTTGGGAACCACTTATTATGCAGAAATGCCATAACATTTAAGGTTTTTACTTACATGCACGATTTAGTGTTAATACAGAAGACACATGTGATGCCAGTATCTGTATCAGTGCAACCCTAAATCTTTTATATTAGTTTATATTATACCTCTAAAATGTACTATGACTGGAATTAGCAGAGAATTGTTGGTTTATAAATGTGTGTGTGTATATACAGTGGGTACGGAAAGTATTCAGACCCCCTTAAATTTTTCACTCTTTGTTATACCCTAATATTTAACCATTGACTATAGCCATTCAACATTACAGTATAATTGAGAGCCATCAATTTGAACATTTACTATAGACTTTTAAAAAATAACTTCTAATTTAAGTAAACTTAAAACAAACTTCACATAAACCAGTTATAATAAATGTCATATTTAGGCCTACCTGTGCCCTTCAGCAGAAATATGCAGAAATTGCAGTTATCAATCACTAAATTCTAAATTAAATATAGATTAATCCTTAAAGCTATATAAAAAGTTATTGATTTCCTCTTTTTTCTTCTTTTGTTCTTGACGAACAGACATCACAGCAGCTGGGTTATTAGGTTGTTTTGCCTGTTATTTCTTTAAGAGCTGCCGCAAAGATGATTTTCTCAATATTTAGATTTTTTTGCACCCTCAGATTCCAGATTTTCAAATAGTTGTATCTCAGCCAAATATTGTCCTATCATAACAAATTATAAAAGCTTATTTATTCAGCTTTCAGATGATGCATGAATCTCAATTTCTAAAAAATTTACCCTTATGACTGCTTTTGTGCTTTTGTGGGTCACATACTGCATTGAATAAATCTTGCTCTTTTGTAATTTAGAAATATTAAAAGAGCTGAATCTTCAATATTTCGTCTTCATGTAATATTTTTTTTTAAATCCTATATACATATATATACAGTATATATATATACACAGTATATATATATACTGTCAATTATTTGAGAAAACTCCCCTGCTTCATGTAGATGTAGCTTCACCAGATGTTTCAGTTTCTGTTGGTGCAATTAATTGTCTCATGCTATAGAAAATAGAGCATCTCAGCTGTAGTTTATGGCTCTTTAGAAGCAGACATCAGGAGCAGAGCTCTCTGCTAATCCATCTCTGAAGCTCTGGGCAGGGGGCATGATGGGACACAGCCCTGCTTTTGTCAGTCTTATGAAGAGACAGGCCAACTGTCTCTCCAGTCCCTCACTCCAAATACTGCACCCATCTGCTGCTTCACCCAGGGCCATCATCACCACCACCAGGTTCCCCTGATTCTTAAATTATTACGTCCATGTCCCCTTATTCCTGAATATGTGGTTACATCCTTGGCTTCCCCATTCCAGTATGAAAGCAGCACAATGTGTGTATGTGCACAAGTGTTAGATGTCTGTGTGGGTGGGGGAGTAGTAGTCAGCAGATGGAGTTGGCGTGTGGTTGGGATGGATCCACACCTCTAGCAGACATCAGAGATCTAATCAGGGGTTCCACATGTCTGCAAGCATCTCCCCCATGCCAACAAATACACACACATACTCACTCACTGCTGGGACATAAACATCCCAGATAAACATTTGACAAGACATCAAATATGAAAAGGACGATCTGCAAAAAAAAAAAAATAAATAAATAAAATAAATAAATAAAAAAACTTAACCCTGTACAGCCTACTGTATCATATTTGATATTCAAATTTCTAAGGCCTCTTATTATCAGCATGATCAAATTTTTTACTTAAAAAACTCTTGTACACAGTCTATTAGATGCCTTCTGGCATCTGATTGATCTTTTACACTTTTTTAGCAAATAAAAGGCCTTTTAGAATAAATACTAACATATCAATATATCATCATATAATAATATATTAATACTTATCTTGCTGGATCTGTCTGCTGCTTTTGACACGGTTAACCACCAGATCCTCCTGTCAACCCTATTGGCGAAGGGCATCTCACGAACCGCACTCCAGTGGTTTGAGTCTTACCTCTCAGATAGGTCCTTCAAGGTATCTTGGAGAGGTGAGGTGTCCAAGCCGCAACATCTAACTGTTGGGGTGCCTCAGGGCTAAGTTCTTAGACCACTTCTCTTCTCTGTTTACATGGAATCACTAGGTTCTGTCATTCAGAAACATGACTTTTCATATCACTGCTATGCTGATGACACTCAAATCTACCTCTCATTCCATCCTGATGATCC
>NW_015624203.1:1020339-1022187 GCF_001515625.1 Sinocyclocheilus rhinocerous | reverse complement strand
GAGTTGTGATTGATGATCAGCTGACTTTCTCAGACCACATTGCTAAAACTGTCCGGTCCTGCAGATTTGCTTTATTCAACAACAAGAAGATCAGGCCCTTTCTTTCGGAACATGCTTCACAACTCCTTGTTCAAGCTCTTGCCCTGTCCAAGCTGGACTATTACAATGCTCTCTTGGCAGGTCTTCCAGCCAGTTCTATCAAACCTTTACAGTTAATCCAGAATGCGATAGTAAGATTAATTTTTAATGAGCCGAAAAGAATGCTCGTCACACCTCTGTTTATCAATTTTCACAGGCTTACCAATAGCTAGCTGCTCGCATAAAATACAAGGCATTAATGTTTGCCTACAAAACCACCACTTGCTCTGCACCCCTTTACCTAAATTCATTACTTCAGACTTATGTGCCCTCGTCGCTTTATTGTGTCATTCCAAAGAGGCACAAAATCACTTTTAAATTGTTAAATGTTCCCTCCTGGTGGAATGACCTGCCCAACTCAATCTGAGCAGCTTCTTCTTCTTCAAAGAATCGTCTAAAAACACATCTCTTCCATCTTTATTTGACCCTCTAACTCTAGCACTCTCTATTCTAATTTTATTCTTTAAAAAAAGCCCCTTTTAGACTTGCACTCTATTCATTTACTAACTGCTTGTTTTCTTTGAAAAACACACTAGCTTCTCTAATCTTTTTGTATTTTATCTGTTTTCATTTTATTTATTGTACAATTAGCAAAAGCAAAAAAAGGCCTCTAACACTAACTTGCTCTATTCTTTTTGTATTCTATCTGTTTTCTTTTTATTTATTATATAATTTAGAAAAAAACCTTGCTACGTGTACTGCGTTAAGCTAAGTGAGACTTGTTATAGCACTTGCATATCATTGCTCTTTTGTTGATTTTGATTGCTTCCATTGTCCTCAATTGTTAGTCGCTTTGGATAAAAGCGTCTGCTAAATGACTAAATGTAAATGTAGTATAATTCTAAAATTGTGTTGCATTGCATTACAATCAAAACTACAGACCTTTGATAATAAAACAAAGCATTTAAATATCACCTACTGAGACATATTATTGGCAGATAGAGAGTGACAACTGTTTTTATGTAAACAGTCTGCTATACTGTTATAAAGATCTTAATGATTTACATTATAAGCTAATAGAATTTAAGATTACTTTTTAAATATCAGTAACTGCACTAAATTGCATGTTTTTGCTCTGTTTGGGCATCTGAAAAAAAAATTTATTTTCTGAATATTTTTTATGTCAGGCCTTACAGAGTTAATCTCTTTTGTCTTGTTTTTACAAGTGAAATTGTTTTTATAGTTAAATTGTAAACATCCTGAACAATTACTTAGTAAACATACATTTACTTGACATTCAAAATATAGATATATAGAAGATATATGTTTTAAAAACATTTTCAAAAACTGTTTAAAATGTAAAAAAAAAAAAAAAAACTTAAGTTTTCTTTTTTAACCCTGATTAAATTTCTAAATGTTCTTATATTTAAAACATAAATCTTAACTAAATAATGTGAGGTTCATGCTTTGACTAGAAAAAGTATTTGCTAATGGGATAAGACTCACTGTCTTCTATGAAGCATGAAAATAAGAAACAATGAATAGGGACTGAAGCTTTCAAGCTTCAAAGATGAGGCAAAAGCTCTAGAAATGTATCATGAAAAATGTATATTTCATTCCAGGAGATCTGGGACAGATGTAAAGATCTACTTTAATGAATAAAAACTTTAGTCTGTTCCCATGAAATTACTTTTAATTGAGATATAATACAAAAGTTCTATGGAACGCTTTTCATGATAGGATTTTTTTTTTTTTTTTTGGAGCTTGATC
>NW_015624203.1:1009839-1013722 GCF_001515625.1 Sinocyclocheilus rhinocerous | reverse complement strand
AAAAAAAAAAAAAAAACTTAAGTTTTCTTTTTTAACCCTGATTAAATTTCTAAATGTTCTTATATTTAAAACATAAATCTTAACTAAATAATGTGAGGTTCATGCTTTGACTAGAAAAAGTATTTGCTAATGGGATAAGACTCACTGTCTTCTATGAAGCATGAAAATAAGAAACAATGAATAGGGACTGAAGCTTTCAAGCTTCAAAGATGAGGCAAAAGCTCTAGAAATGTATCATGAAAAATGTATATTTCATTCCAGGAGATCTGGGACAGATGTAAAGATCTACTTTAATGAATAAAAACTTTAGTCTGTTCCCATGAAATTACTTTTAATTGAGATATAATACAAAAGTTCTATGGAACGCTGTTTCTGATAGGTTTTTTTTTTTTTTTTTTGGAGCTTGATCACACCAGTTGTCATCTTTCATTATACTGAAAAGCTTGGCCTGGATATTCTTTCAAAATAAATAAATAAAATAACTTTGTTTTCCACATAAAATAATACTATCCTTTTTTTCCAAGATATTTCTTACTGTATGCTGTTTTGATTTCCAAGTAAATTGTTATTTATATTGATTTTTGATATAATATTTGTTTGGATATGGGTTTATTTTTGTATAATAAATGAATGAATTAATGTTTCTATCTTTGTCCTGTGTGCTCCTGTAGATGTTGAGCAGTAAGAAAGGTTTACTGCCTGAACCCAGTCTGGCCCAATTCTTCAACAGTATGACCAATCCTGCTGCTCTCCAAGTCCTAATGAGACCCTACCCTACCGCCAAACGTGGAGGTAACGCTCTCTCTCTCTCTGTGCCTCTCTTTACTCAAAGTGTCTTTTTACTTATTAGGAAAATAATTTATTGAGTATTCATGAGTAATATGTTTAAGTACTTTTCCAGAAAACCAAAAATGTGTCCTGCGAAGATTGTAGATTTTGAGATGAAATATCATGCTCATGCTTCTGCATATGTGTGAGTGTGTTGGCTGTGTAATGGTGATCACTGGCGCTGTAGATTCTGAGCAGATTTTTCTCTTGATGAAAGCCTAATCATATATTAAAATGAACTTTTCATTGGGTGAGAGAATAAATGAGCTGAGGAAGAAGTGGAGGCTGGAGCTTAAACAGAACACACAATTACAACACTAAATATAGCACATGATTAAATGTTAAACTTCTCTACCTATTTCGGAGCAACTTGCCATTAGTGCTGATGCTGGAATTTTGGAATGACAAAATCATGAGCCACCAAAATCAACCACATACTTTCTGCTGTCCATCTCTCTTATTTTGAGGGCTTGTCTTTATTTGTTTCCTTCACATTGTTTACTCTCCTATGTTGACCACTCATTTCATTCATCTAATGGTTTCCCACCAGGAAAGTTCGGTCGACCTCACAATCTTCCTTTCCTGCGTCCACCATTGACTGCAGCGCTGCTACAGTTAGGAAAAGCACAGCAGGTACTCATTTTCTCTTTCTGCCACTCATAAGACTGACTTAAAGGGACGGTTCACCCAAACATTAAAATTCTGGCATCATTTACTCACCCTCAAGCTGTTACAAACCTGTATGAACATATTTTAGCCGTTGAGCACAAAAGAAGATATTTTGAAGCATGTTGGTAACCAAACAGTTGACGGTAGCCATTAACTCCATAGTATGGAAAAAAATACTATAGAAGTCAATGGCTTTCATCAACTGTTTAGTTACCAACATGCTTCAAAACATCTTTTTTTGTGTTCAGCAGAAGGAAACTCATACAGGTTTTGAACAAGTGGAGCGTGAGTAAATGAAGACAGAATTTTAATTTTTGGGTGAACTGTCCTTTTAAGGAAGCTTAATTTCTAAAAGTTCACAAAGCCAAATGTGCTCATAGTTAAAGAAACACCCTAGAGAAATAATGTAGATGCTGCATTAATGGATAAAAAAGGCTATAGTACAGCAAAAAAATAACATTTTAGAGGGAATTTTGTTATAGAATAGGCTGCTACCTCAGACATAAATAGAAAAGAATAAGGATGCATGTTTAACAGTCTCTCTTTCTCTTATACAGAGTGCCATTCTAGGAAATGGTCTTGTTCTCCAGAATCTTCTTCACATGCAGATGGCCCAGCAACAGCTCTTACAGATCAAAGACAAGCAGATCACTAATGTGAGGGTCTGTGTGTGTGTGTTCACTTGTCTCAAACATACCCATAACAAAGAAATACATCGCCACTTTACTCTTACCTGCAAACACTGCATAATATTCAACAACAGCCTGAAATTGTGTTCGTAGTTCTTTTTGCGAGGATATTATTGGTCTGCAATAAATTCTGTTGCATGTTTTGCTCAGAAAAGCATTATTTATTTTATATAGCAGTATTAGAAGCATACATCTAACTGGCATTTTTAATGCAAATTTGAGGTTCTGGTTGAAGAATAATAATGCTATCCACAGGGAAATTTCTGAGGAAAAACAGAGGAATTTGTGCAATAATAACGCTAACATAAATCTTCTTTTATGCATGTGGGTATGTATTTTGTAGCTATAATTTAATCTGTGTGTACTTCATCTTTCACTTGCCACATGACCCTGTTATGGCCTGTCTGCTCTCTTTTCTCCTTCATCGCCCTCTCATCTCCCTTCAGCTCCCAGGTCTTTTAGGCGACCCTTCCCGGCTGCTCCTGCAAAAAGTTCTGGGTCTTCGAACTCCGGCGGTGGTTCCTCTGGGGAAGGGGTTGCTGGGAGATTCTCCCACAGGTGAGAGCTTCTGGTTGGGTGGTCAAGCTCACAAACTGCAGGCCTGGTCCAGAGGTATCATTCGCTTACGGCAGAGAAAGACATTTGCAATGCAAATCTTCAAACTGTTTGAAAGCCGCATTATAAGCAGTTCGAGGCAGCCGCTTCAATCAGTATTTTTTCCTTTATGCTTTTATACAGACGTGTGTCTGTTTGTGTGTGCAAAGTCTGGTTTTGGCATTCATCAAAGCATTGAAGACCATTGAAGAGTATGCCTTTGTGCAGGGTCATTTCTATTTGAATATCAGTGCCATGCAGGTGTTACAGTGAGGTAGAAATTGAAATACTAAACTATGGTTTTCCAGAGTATGCACTATATACATTGAAAACGAAAGCTTTTTTATTACAGTAGTTTAACAAAGTTCTCTGGTTCGTAGAGTTGGGCCAAGACTCTTCTCCGCTCACGTCCCAGGGTGGAAACTCTGGGGCTGGAATGGTGTCACATGTACCTGGACGTTCACATGCGAGTTCCATCGCCGAGCAGAATGGAGTCACTGCGACATGCCTGGCTCCGGAGAAACAGCCTGCACCTCCAGGAACCACAGGTGGCTCTGTAAGCTCCCAAACCCAACTGCAAAACTTCCTCCCTGGAATTAACGCACCAAGTCTGGGACCTTTGCTGGGGAGTACAACACACAAAACTCCAGCAAACCACCACAGTTCAAGTGTGCAGACTAGTACATCTGTTACAGTAAGCCTGATTTTCTTTTCTGTTTTTCTGACTTCTCACCTCAAGGCAAAAATGAGAAAATCAGAGACATTTCAGAGCTTTAAATTAAAAGAATTCACTTCAAAATTTTGTTATCATTTACTCACGTTTGTCATTCCAAACCCATATGACTTTCTCTCTTCTGAAGAACACAAAAGGAAAAACTTGTTTATGCAAAAGTGCAAAAATGTTTATGCTGATCTTTTCCGTACAGTGACAACATATAGTGATCAGGGACTGTCTAGCTCAGGCTGACCCATAAGACAACTATGAATATAGTGACTATATTCACAGTATAGCATAGCCTTTAGTGCTATTTTCATTTTATTAAACGGTTACTGCATAATAAAATTTAATTTTATATATATATATATATATATACACTGAACAA
>NW_015624203.1:992696-1006908 GCF_001515625.1 Sinocyclocheilus rhinocerous | reverse complement strand
AATATTTGAGAGAAATAGGCCTTTTGTGTACATAGAAAAAGTCTTAGATCTTTGAGTTCAGCTCATGAAAAATGGGGGCAAAAACAAAAGTGTTGCGTTTATAATTTTGTTCAGTGTATATATATATTTATTTATTTATTTTTTTATTTAATTTTTTTATATAAATATATAAAGTTTGGGGTCAGTTTTTTTTCTATTAATAAAAACTAAAGACTTGTACTTTTACAAAAATTTATATTTCAAAATAATGTTGTTATTTTAAACTTTCTATTCACCAAATAATCCTTAAATCTCCTTAAATGTATCACGGTTTCCAAAAAATATTACGCAGCACAGCTGTTTTCAACATTGATAATAAAAGGAAATGTTAATTGAGCTCCAAATCAGCATATTAGAGTGATTTTTGAACACTGTGATGTGACACAGTGAAACAGTTGTATTAAATTGTAATAATACTTCACAAAAATGTTGACTATTTTTGATCAAATAAAAGCAGCCTTGGTGAGCATAGGAGACTTCTTTCAGAAACATTATCTTATTGACATCAAACATTTTCATATACTTTATTTTTTTAAATTTTTATAATGTAAATATACATAGAATACAATATATAATTATTGTTGATATTTTTATATAACAATAATATATGTATATTTATTTTAAAAATATATAAAAATAAAATACATTAAAAAGTTTTGAGTACCAGAAGTTTTTCACCAAACACAGAAAAGTACTTGCTTATACTTATAATTATGTCTGAAGTGCTTCTGTCGACCTCCTGGAACTCCATTTCTATTGTTCTGTCTGGAGGTGTCTTTATTCAGACACAAGCACTCAGCCGCCTAGTAGAGTTCAATACAGACTCTGACAGAGTTCTGAGCCCTAATGACAGACCACTAGTGCTGCAGGCTCTGATTACTCACTGCATTACCCTACACAGGCTAATGGAGAGCTCTGTCTTCTGTGTGACTGTATTGGAGATGAATGCCAGACTCTGTGCCAGTACTTTTCCATACTTTTCTTGCATTGCTGTTTATTTGTGAAAAATGTGAAAGAAAAAACAAAGATGCTTTAAAAGAATGCCTGTCTTTCTTCTGTGGAGAAAGAAACATAAGATGTTTAGAAGAATGTCTGAGCTGCTCTTTTCCATACCATGAAAATGGACAGTGACAGAAGTACCGTATGGTTTCTAAAGACTTAAAATGTAGCAGACGAGTTGTATGGGCTGCTTTTATAATGCTTTTTTTTTGATGAATGGAAAAGGGCAAAGCAGCTTGGACAAAAAAACTTCTTTTGCACTCCATGAAAGAAATAAAGTTCTGTCATGACAACTCTCGAAGGGATTGGCATGGTAATGTATTTGGTCTTGACGGAATAGATCTGCTATGCTGCTGCTGCTGCGGCAGAGCAAGTACCGAGACTTGCTACTGCCAATACATCCACAACATGCTGCTGTGAGCATGTAAGAAATATTGCTGTTGCAAATATAACATACATGAAATAACCCCCCATATAGCATACATGAATCACCTTGTAGCAGATCTATACAGGTGGAGCTGGGGAAGGTGGAGGGTTTCTGAAGCAAGCTGCAACTGCTACGGCAAGCACTAGTCATATATTTGAATGTTGAGCAGCGAGCTCATTGGCTACCGATACAGAAGAGAACCAATCAGCTGTGCCATGTGATAATGATGTCATTAGGTCAGATTGAGTTAGTTCTATCGGACTGCGCCATCTAGAGTTTCATGCCAGAACTCTGTATTTATATGGATTATAAATGATTCACTTTAGGGAATGTATTTAAGAATCTACTGAAAATCTATTTAAAGAAAATATATATTAGGGCTTATTAATTTAATTAATTACACAATATGCCAATTAATTAATCAAATTAATCAATTTGGGCTAAGAAATTACTCCCAAAAAGTTAGTCATTATTGTGTTAAATGAGAAAAGCATTGTATAGACATTACAAAAATGTAGCTTTAGAAAGAAGTATTTTAATTCTACATATGATTTATTATACACAAATATTTAAGGCTACAATGTGGCCATAAGATTGTTTTCAAAAGCTGCTTCTGAAGTGGCATTTAGGCATATTTACACAGACTGTTCAGAGGTGTGATGAACAGTGTTGGGCAGTAACGCATTACTTAGTAACGCGTTACTGTAATTTGATTACTTTTTTAGTAACGGAGTAATTTAACGCGTTATAATTTTAGAGTATAGTATAATTAGAGTATAGTTACAAGCCGAAGTCTCTATACATTACTGCCGCATTACATTGCTGACAGAATGCAGTGTTTTATAATCTAGAGATTGTAAAAAGGATGTAGCTCACGCACTGTCGAGTCAAGTGCCAGTGGATTAGAGACCTGGGGCCGGATTCACGAAAATCTTCTTAAGAAATAAATTAAGAAATTTCTTAAGATAAATTCCACGAAGTTCGTAAGAATGTTCTTAAGTGCAATTCTTGAAAAATTCTTAATAAGTTCTCAAATATATTCTTAAGAACATCTTATTTTTTTTCTTAAGAAGAAAATAACAGTCGTTATCTGAGTGAATACATGACGCACTGATAAACTCACACTTTATTGTCTTTTTGCGCTTCCTGCAGATTACCCTAATAATCATAATAAGCACGCACACTATTTTCGTCGCGAGTTTGGCTGGCACTCAGCTTCACGTTTTTAATGCGGCGTGATTTTGAACAGTTACTTTTAAATAGCCTGTCTCAAGCTGCAGCGATATGTTTCATTCATTTTTGTGCTGTGTTTTTGCACTCTCATGCGAGTCAACGCTTCCGGTATGTGTGTCCGCGCTTTTACAGCAAACGCGTCCTGCGCATTCATATGCGCTGAATACTGCCAAGGATTATGTCGTATTTATAGGCTAAAACTAAAAGCGTTCAATTAATGCAGAGTTCACACTGCACGATTTTCAAAGTCGTCGGGTCACCATGGTTTTCACACTGCACGACTATCTGAGGTAGCAGTCAGTCGCTGCTGTGTTCACAGTGCACGATGGATCGGCGACAGGAGGTTACACACTGCATGACTTTACAATAGGAAAAACTACGTTTCACAACAAAACACACACGAATGATATAATTGTTCATATATCTATTAAAATACTGATATTCTGGTCTATAACTCCTCCCCGAACTTCCCTCTGCCCTGTATCTTGGTCTCTCATTGGCTGTAGGTCATCGCCGATGTAGTTTTCAGTCAGAAATCATTGCACACAGCGTGATTGTGAATCGACATGTCGGCGATTCCTTCAGGTCGCGTCTTTGATAATTCACACTGCGTGATTGTCACTCGCGTGAACGAGCACCGATTTGCCTCCGATTTCGGGCATTTGTCGGCGATTTGCAAAACCTGTCGACGAGTGAAAAATCGGGCTAAAATCGTGCAGTGTGAACTCGGCATAAAGCTCCCTATCTGACTCGTTTTAGAGTTTCAACTGAGTTTTGAAGTCAACAAAAAGTAGCGTCACACATAGGCCAATCATGACCGATCATTGTTTACATTATCAGTCATCGCTGTCACTTCAGAAAACTCGTGCACATCCCTATTAATAGTCCTACTATGTATTATATGTAGCTAGTGTTGTTGTAATGCTTAAATATAACAATTTATTTGAAATAACCCAATAAATTCATTAAATAATTCTTACTGTTTGGGATTTAAGACAAGTCTGGGGCTGTCCTAAATTTAAGAAGTTATTTACGATGATTTTTAAGAAGGATTTCATAAATTTCATGGAGAAAAAAGTAACGTAACTAGTAATGTAACTAATTACTTTTGAAATAAAGTAATCAGAACAGTAACGGTATTACTTTTAAAAGGAGTAATCAGTAATCAGTCATTTGATTACATTTTCAGAGTAACTTGCCCAACACTGGTCATGAATGAATTTCCACTGCAATTAGAATTGCATTAATAATGCTTTGAGATTAATGGGATTTAAATAGGCATAAATGGGTTTTAAATAAATGGAATATTGAAATATGAATAAAAAAAATGAAACAATACTCTAAATAAAAAACAATATCCACCAGTAGGTGGTGGCAAGTCATTCAGGTCATTCATTCAATCGATTTGTTCAAACGGCTGATTCATTCAGAAATGAAGCAAGTGACTGTCTTTATGAATGGGTCACTGAATCATTGGCTTAATCGATTAGTTCAAAAACATAGATTCATTCAGTAACGAAACACCACTGTGTGTTGCTCGGAAAGGCAAAATAGTCCTGCTGTGGCTTTGTTTGGAACTATTTTCATTGGTGAAATTGAGCAAAACCAGTCAATACTGACAATGTTGTGTCTAAAATGTAACACAATATTAACTTCTTGTTTATTGAACTGTTGTATAAAATTTGCAATTGTGCAGATATTCAGGAAAAAGCAGCACTCTTGCTCGTGTAATATTGCTTAACTATGTCATATGATACAAATATAAGACAAAAAACCCATACAGGGGCATTTTTGCCCTCATATCTTGAATTTTAGTGGCACACAACCAGAGCTGGGTAGTAACTGATTGCATGTAATCTGGATTATGTAATCAGATTCCAAAAATTAACCAAATTATTGTGTTAAATCGACAGCTCTAATAATAAATTATGCAATAATATGTAACATTATTTATTCAATAAAATCAAGTTCCACTCTACATTATTTCATGCTGAATAATCAATTTCACTAAAAATACATCACATTGCATAAGTTAAATATATTTCAAAAGATGTTTCATGTTATTATAACTGCATGCTCACATTTGGAGAAGTAGGGGAGATTTCAGTCGTACTGTGTAGTCTATATGTGAGCTCTGTGATGTACCAGATTAGCATCTGAAATGCTGTAGCATATTGTGTTGTTGCTCTTCTCACCCTGTCTCTCTCTCTCTCACACTTTCTTTATCTGTGTCTATAGAGTCAGTCCAGTTGTCAGATGTCTCTGTTGGGAGACCCCCCTAAAGAAGTGAAGTTGCCTTCCAACCCATATCTAAACCTGGCTAGTGTGCTTCCTGGAGTGGTACTACAAGGTACGTGCACGATCAGAACGGCACACACTGAAGATGACTCACTTCTGCCAGACCTTGGAATGTATCTCTTCTCTGTCAGCTCTCTATTTTCAACTGTAATCTTTACAGTGTAAGACTGTCTCTTGTCTCTTGTCTCTCTCTGCTCAAGACCACAGCCAGACGGGCTGCAGCCCACACCAGCAGAGAAGATAAAGAGTGTGTGTATGAGAGATGTTCTAAATGGGTGTCCCTGAGCAGGTCTTGATTTACATCAGAATGTGTCTGTTTCTCCTGCAGCACCCTGCAACAGTAAACCTCAGACTGTGCAGGCGCACACTGGGACGTACAGTGCAGTCCTGCCACCTGCCACCCACCCATCCAGTCAATACAGCGCAGAAACCACTCCTGCAGAATACACTCAGCAATACACGCAGGTATATAAATGAAAAATATACATGTATTTTTACACACATATATATATACACATACACACTGGTTTGTAAATCTTTTTTAAATGTTTTTGAAAAAATATATATTTTATGCTCACTAAGGCTGCATTTATTTGATCAAAAAATACAGTTAAACACAAATATTGTGAAATATTACTGTTTTCTATTTGAATATATTTTCAAATGTAATTTATTCCTTTGATGGCAAACCTGAATTTTCAGCAGCCATTACTCCAGTCTTCAGTGTCACATGATCTTTCAGAAATCATTCTAATATGCTGATGTGCTGCTTAAGAATTTTTATTTATTTATTTATTTATTATCAATTTTGAAAACAGTTGTGCTGCTTAATATATTTGTGGAAACCATGATACACTACCATTCAAAGGTTTGAAGTAAGAAAAAAAGGGGGGAAAATAAATTCCTACTTTTAAGCAAGGATGGATTAAAATGATCAAAAGTGACAGTGAATTCATTTATAATGTTACAAAAGATTTTTATTTTAAAAAATGCTTTTTGAACTTTATATTCATCAAAGCATCCTGAAAAAAAAAAGAATTGTAGTTTCGACAAGGTTTCCATTCTCAATATCTATCCATAGATAGATAGATAGTTTTTTTTTTCATAGTATTTGAACCATAGTCTTGGGACCTTGTATATCAGATGAAAGTATTTGACCATTGTGGAATACAGATGCTGACAGTCACAGACACAGGAAGAAATCCCAGCGTTCACTGCAACGATCTATCAGTCTCACTCTTAGCCCATTCTCTCAAGTCTTTTCTCCCCCCATTATATCCCCCACAATATCTCTCTCTAACACAAGCTTCCACTGAGCCCCAGACTTGACAGCGAAAGCCAGAGAGAGCGAGAGGAATGAGAAAGAAAACAATTCTGCCATATGCTCAGTTGCACAATAGAGATAGATGGGTCTATACGGAATAAAGAAAATGAATGTTCAAAACAGAACAAAAAGAGTTCCATCAGAATGGAGCTGTAGTGCAGCACCATGTCCAAACCAGAGTTGGCAAACGATAAAAGTTACTTTTTTTGTCCCAACTGACTGAGCTTTTTGTTGATTGCTTGGTTTATATTTATGCTCTGTTATGTTCTGAAACCCTCACGGTAAAATCTCATCGGACCGAAGTCCCACTTCACATTAAGCATCAAAAATCTTCTGATATCTATGACTGAACAGAGAAATCACTCCTTGCTCAACTTGTCACATCACACCTAGTTTGAACCAGGGAGGTCTGTTATAAGCTGTCTCAATAGTCCCTTTCATACCAGAATGACATTTCATTACACAAATGCGCTGTTTACACCAGCTACAGAGTTCCATCTTTTTACCGATAAGATACCATTCACACATCAGTACCAAAATACCAGTAAACTCTGTAATGTCAGTCATCAGAAATTACCTTTAAATGCTGTGCCATCTTCTTCATTCAGCTGAATTAGGAGGAGCGCTTTAGTTACACTATCTGTCCAATCTGATAACATGTTCTAAACTTCTGAAGGGGATGATTACACAGAACATGTTTTTGCACACAAGGCGCATAATAGATACTAATAGTACTACAGTTAATATAATATGCAATAGCAACTGCAGAGCCACAGTGCTGATGAATGGAAAAGAAGGCTGGTCTCGAATGTGAAATGTGGTCAAATGGTTGGATATTCGTCTAGTACATGTTTACATAGAAAAATAATTAAAAGCAGCAGTGCTTACTGTAAATAGCTCAGACAGAGTTTTATGATTGGCCCAAAGTAGAATTCTTACATCAGCACAATTTGCCCTCATACGTGCTCATACCAGTAATCCTATTCCTTGTTTACCCATAGCATACCAGTAGCATACTGGTAATGTAACTTTTCATACCAGAACTGATTACCGGTATTTTTCAAAAGGTCCTGTTCACACATGATCTCTTAATGATAATTTGCCATGGGGCTAAATGACAGGAGCTAATGACAGTTGCTCAGCTGGCCTATGTGATTTAAATTCTATATGGACATAGAAGTTTTGAGCCAATCACCCAAGCAATAAATGCCATGTGACTAATTAATCAGGAAGATAACATCATGTTAATGCTGATTAGTTGATAACACCACATGGCACACAGTCACTAGTCCTTCACTAGTGACTATCCTGAACTGTGAAAGGCAAGCTCTCTACCCAATAATATCCTGCCACTCTGCACTAGGCTGTCAAAAAGCCGTCAAATGAAATAGAAATCAGAATGTAAGGATTTCAGCAGACGCAGAGGAGAGGAAAATGTGCTCCAGGAGTGGATGAGAGGGAAGGAGAAGGGGTTACAGTCCTCTCACCGTCTCTCAGATTCCTGCTAGCATCTTTAGGGTGACCCCCTACTCATTCCCTGGCAGAGAGTTTGGAGGGGAAGGAACTTTAGCAGGATTAAATGGCCTAAATGTGGGTCTCCCTCTCATTACTGCCAGCGTTCCTATGACAATACGAGAAGGAATGGGTGAGAGTTGGAGGGAGAGAAGGGGGAGCGAGAGATGCAGAGGGGGAAGACAGGAGGGAAGAGGACGATTGGCTGCGAGTTGTCTGTCCCATCTGGTTGCACACTCCCACACACTCCACCAGCTTTAGTGAAATGAGACAGTGAGCTTTCACGCTGTAGGCGTCCAGAGAGAAAGAGAGCAGGGAATGGTGAAAGGAGTGATGGGAAGGAGATGAGAAGGAAGAGATATATTAAAGGAATAGTAGAAGAGAAAGCTAGCGAAACGGATTAGGCCACAAGGTTAGACGGATGGAGAAAAAAAGAGGAAGCAGCTGAGGAAATGGAGCCTTGCGGGCACCTGGACTCAAAGCGATACATAGAGTATAGTGCAGAGTCATGTAGTCAGGCATTTGACTATCTAGTCCACTTTGATGCTTATTCTGGCCAAGGTCCACCCCTTAGAGATCAACATGTAAAGCTGCTCCTGGAAGGCTACTTTCCTGTAGACTTTGGTTTCATCCCTGCTCCTACACACCTGTCTGATATTTTTAAGTACTCCCGAACACCTTTATTAGCTGGTTTAAGTGTATATCCTTGATATAAGGGTCTGTGGGTCAACCTAAAATCAGATACAACCCTGTTATTAGTGCTCAAGGAAATCTAGTTCCATCTCTCCAAAATAAATAAATAAATAAAAAACTGATTGTTTTTTGAAAAATGTAATGCCATGAACCATGAATCACCAAATCTTCTTGCTCAGAAGTCTGAATCAGAAACAGCCTGTGTTTCTTCTTTTCATTTTAATTAGTGCCGATATTATCCTGCACTCTGTGCTCTGATGTTGGTGGTTCCTGGTTCGAGTCCAACTTGGTTTTAGTGATGGAAGGAAAGGAACTGTCTTTTCAGTGGAGAAAATATCCCACCAGATTGGGCACAAGGGGCATAACTGGAGCTGCCTGGTACCTTGTAACCTTGTACCTTGATGGACTTGTGAGCACCCTGACCCCTGAAAAATCCAATAAAGCTAGAAAGTTGTTGCCATTTTGTGTACAATATGTAGCGAATAGTCAGTGAATAGACTGAGTATGCCATCTAAGGCTGGGACTAGAGTCAGTGAGATGTGTCAGTAAAGGCCCAGACACACCAAACCAACATCAAAGAACTATCAACAACAAAAGCCGACTGTGCTGTCGCACCTGCACCTGGGCCAAAAAGTTGAGCTTGAACACACAGCAAAGACTACAGCCAACTAGCCTGTAGGTTCTGTGCCTATGTGAGAGGAAATAACTCTCCATACCAGCAGTAGCAATAGCTGTATTCATTATACAAAAAGGGAAACCAGAAGAAATAGGACTGCGGATATACAATGAGAAGAGCCTTCTCTGTGTGCCTTCTTGGCTTTCTTTCGTCACTTTCGTTTTCTCTCATTGTGCACTGGTTCGCTAAGCTGAACAGCTAATCAGAGTGCTCTCTCTCACCGATGGCTTCCACCGCAGATTCGACGAGCTCCCAAAAAGCTGCCGACGGGGTCCGACTAGTGCCAACGCAAAAACTAGTCCAACAGACGCTCAACAACGGTCCGACATTGGCCAGCGGTCAACCCTCATCTTGGTGTGTCACAACTTGGTGTTAAGTCAGAGAAAAGAGTTGGAAGGAGAGTCACTTAAGCCCTCGATATACTCACAGCAGAGCCCCAGAGCACACCTACCTATTATTTAACTGCCACGGATCAATGATAGTTCAAAGGCGTTAATCTGCTGGAGCAAATCTTTTGAGAATGTTCGCTTTGGCAAGCTGTTTCAAACTCCCAAAATGAACTCCAAATGAACTTCAAGTACTGTATATCGGGGTCTTAAAGTTATAGTCAAGACATGTTTGCTCCTCATATAGATCCCTGTTAAAGCTGTGTCTGATTGTATGTTATTGTGTTTCATTGGTTCTGTTTTATGTCTCTGTGTGACAGGAGGCCATGCAGCAGTGGTACCAACACTACCATGCACAGAACTATGGCAACTCTAGCCAAGAGACAGCTGCAGTTACTGAATGCACAAAAGAGCAACCTCAGGTGAGTACACATACACAGGCACGGTACTATGGTAATGTGCCCATTGTACAAAAAGAAAAAAAATGAAAAGGTGGAAAAAGATTAGGGCGGGCATTCCCAAACGCAAATTATTAACTTACGAAAAGATGAAATGTTTTGTTTTTCCTGCATGTCATGTGATCATTAAATGACATCAGAAAGTCATGAACATACAAATATATAGTAAAATTATTGAAATAGTAATGTTTTAGGTAGGGCTAGGTAAAAAAAAAAAATTTTACGAAACGATATTGATTCTTAAATCCCAAGAATCGATTAGCCTAGCCTGTTTTCAGTTAAGGAACGGAACATTGTAGTGCGCCTCCCATCCAATAAATTAATAATAAATACAGATCTTCTCCTCCGCTTTAATACCAGTTATAGCACGAAATAAACATGAATGAACATCCAAAGGTCAAAAGAAAGAGTACAACTTAGCAAAATCCGTATCCTGTCTCATGTAATCGCTCAATCAGTGTTTCAAACGCGAAAAGACGTCAATATAACAGCTTGTAAACAATATGTCACGTAACGTCACATTTACCACAGAAGAAAACATATTTGGTGACCATAAACTTGTTAGTCAGCTAGAAAAATTAACTCTAGAGAGGAGCATTTTGTTAAATATGCACCATATATCATTACATTTTGTACTGTTTTTCAATATTTCATTTATGTTTGGATAAATCCGTTAATTTTTATGACAGCGATTTAAATGTTTATATTTCAAAAAACGAATTGGAGCAGACATATAATTATGTACAGTAATTGTAAAGTTAGTATTATAACTTTATTATTATAAAAACTTTATTGAGTGTAATTTTAAGTGTTTGTATACAAATCAGTTCATTTTAACCTTCAATATTATAGTAATGTAGTACCAACTGACTCTCGTGTATATTTTACAACATTAGTTGATTAGAGATTTTTTTTCCCTTTTAGAAAATTTGCCATGTACTGTACCTGATTTTTATCCAAAATAATCTGTCAAATCGGAATCAAATCTAATCGCAAGCGTGTGAATTGAAATCGAATTGTGAAAAACACAGCCCTAGTTTTAGGGGGTACTTATTTTAGGTCAAAGGGGTTCTGCTGACAAAAAATAAATAAATACATTTTGGGGAATCACTTAGTTAGGAGAAAGAAGATGTCATGAACTCAAAATGCCATGAACAACAATAGAAGTCCATGGAAAGTCCCCACCATGATAACAAATGTGTTTGTGTTTGTCACAGGTGGTGGTCACCTCCTCATACGGAGACTACAGTTCCTACATGCATGCTGTCAGTCAGTACTATTCTCAGACGCAGATGAGCCAGACAGCTGCTCAAGTCTACCAGCACCGAGATGTCAGCAAGGTACACACACACACACAGAAACACATCATGCTTAATGATGCTCACTTTACTGTGTACATTAACTATCCCTGACCATCTCAAAACTTTACACACTGAAAGGGATTCTACTGTGCAGGAATGCAAATACATACCCGCAGCAGAAATGCTAAACAGTTCACACACTTCCCAAACCTCACACATTCTCTAGAGGTAGAAATACTCCAGCCGTCATACTTCTGACAGATGTCAGAAAAGTCAAAAGCCTGGACTTCCACTGTGTCTAAGTGTCTCATGACTGACACAACATCTCTCTATGACAGATCACTCTGTGACTTACTGACAATTGTTCATACTGTCACAGACCAAAATAGGTCAGAAATTAGACTTTCATTTCTCTGTAGGTATATACAGTATGGAAACTGTATGCATTTAATCTATAATCTATACTGATTGTATGCTTGCATATTACAGCATGCATATTAAACAAAAATGTTTGTAAAATAAAATGAAAACTATTAATAAAACTAAGCTTTTATTCATGGTCTTTTTTTAAGCTGTAATGAACTACTATTCAAAAGTTTGGGGTGTTTTTTTAAGAAGTCTCATGCATTTATTTCAAATAAAATAAAATATGTATTAAAGTACTGTAAAAACAGGAATATTGTGAAATATTATTACAATTTAAAATAACTGTTTTCTATTTGAATATATTTTGAAATGTAATTTTCAGCAGCCATTACTCTTACAAACATTATTAGCCATTACTATTAGTCTTCAGTGTGACATGATCCTTCAGAAATCATTTTAATATGCTTATTTGGTGTTCAAGAATTTTTTTTTATTAATAACAATGTTGAAAAAAGTTGTGGTGCTTAATATTTTTGTGAAACCGTCAAACATGCATTTATTAATTTACTGTCTGTTTTGTAAATTTCTTTTTGAATACTTTTTTCACTACAAATTATATTATCGCCACAATGTGAGTGAAACATTGAAACATTATCAAGAATTTATTTTGCTTTAAATGACAGCAGAACTTTAGCTGCATGAACGCCATTGATGCACTGCCACAAATTTGCTTATTTGATTAATGACCTAGAAATACTGACGAATCTTAATTACATCTTCATTCTAACATTCTACATATTAAAGACTGCGAGCTGATTTATGTGCTGGCTTTGTGGACTGTATACACAAAGTGTGTTGCGATAGAAGTTAGCTCATGTTTGTGTGTTGGTGGCATTTGTGTGGGGTGTAGGAGCTTATGTAAATGTGGTGGCAGGTGGTGTTACAGGTCAGACACACATTCCTCACTTAGTCTCATGACACTTTCAGGACATGGGATCCTGCTGAAAACACTCCATCACTCCTCAGCACAGCAGCTGGGCCAGTGTGTGTGTGTTGCATATGGAGAGATACAGTATAAGTGTATGTATAAATGTTTGATGGTGTCTCTCTATAGGAGGTGGAGGTGGTGAAGACCCCCTTGAGTGGGCCTCTGCACACCTCTCTGAACGGCACTGCTCAGACCCTGCTGCCCACCTACAGTGCCCTACCCATCATGCCTAGCTTCATCACACCAACTCACACGCACACGCACGTGCCCAGTCCTGCCGCGCACACACCCGCTGCACCCTCAGCCACCGACTGGAACAACTACTATTATGTGAGTGTGTCTTTCTATATAAAATGTGTGTATAATTGTGTGTGAGAGAAAGAGAAGTGAAACGAACCACATATATTGTGATATATTAGGACTACAGCAGACACCTGAAAGATTACATGTGTTTAGATTCCAGAAAGAAAAAAGAAGTATCATTTCAGTAGAAAAGGTTAAGGCGTGATAACATTAGCATTAGTCCATTGTCCATTCTCAGTAGTGTAGCGATGCACGAAACATCTGTTTGTTTAAAGTTTAATGTGAAATCCACATGGGGAAGGGGAATTTTGCCATACAAAGTATTACACCCTTCTTGTTGAAATTTAAACAAATATTTTGTCCAAATTGACCCTTCGCAAAGACCCGCCCCCCTTTATTACTGTTGCTATGTCCGACAAGCCATGGTGCTTTCACGCCACACATCATGTTGTCACGCAGTGAAAAATAATACATCGTGGAGCAAAGAGGAAACTGACAACATGCAGACAGACAAGACAGAGCAGGTTATTTTTGGTATGAAACCAAGTCTCATCTTTCAAATTTTGTCCTTTATTTAAGAAATTCAAACAATGAATACCGTTTTGTGGCTCTTTGATGTGTCGTGACAGATCGCTGTAGCGCCTCAGTTCAAGCGGCACATGAACCGATCATCTCTTCCTCTTTACTAGCTATAGCACGAAATAAACATGAATGAATCATCAGAAGGTATCTTGTTTCAACTGCGGAAAGACTACAATATACACCATTTTCCACCGACGTTAATCTACTCTCCTGTTTGGTTTGTTTGTCGGACAAAATGGCAGATTTGGCGTATTATTGATTTGTCTGATCGCCTGTCAAACTCCCTGTGAAGGGTCAATTTAGGCCCAAAGTACCCAGACCGTAAATGCTATGAACTGTGAGGTCTACCATAAGGGTCACTTCAGCTGTGGCCAAAAAACATGGGTTTCAAAACGGCCAATTAAATGTTATTAGGGCCTTTCGCACCGCGGGAACCTTTTCATAGTACCAGAACTAATTGTGGAACTACCCACTTTTTGGCGTTTTCGCACCGCCGGAACTGGCTGCGATTTTACAGACTGCCTTTTTCGAGAACCAAATTAGCTCCTACTGTGCAGGGTCTAACCAGCACAACTGGTACTAATCGTGACATAAGTAGACATTGATTGGCCAAACGCATATGAAAAC
>NW_015624203.1:981203-992598 GCF_001515625.1 Sinocyclocheilus rhinocerous | reverse complement strand
ATGCTAATGCAACCCTTTAAATGGTACTGGGAAATGGTTCGCGCAAAATCGTCCCAGTACTTTAGTACTGTACATTTAGTTCTGAAACTAAAGCGGTGCGAAAGGCCCTATTGAGGCAGAAAAATGCTTCCATAGTTGAGTAAAAAAAAAAAAAGGTATTTGAAACTTTATATTTCCAATATCTCTGAATGTGACTATAATTTCCAGTTGTAACTTTATATTCCACAATATGACTTAGAATTTCATATTATGACTTTACATCTCACGTTGTGACTTTATACCTCACAGTGTGACTTTTGAACTAATTGTGGAACTACCCACTTTTTGGCGTTTTCGCACCGCCGGAACTGGCTGCGATTTTACGGACTGCCTTTTTCGAGAACCAAATTAGCTCCTACTGTGCAGGGTCTAACCAGCACAACTGGTACTAATCGTGACGTAAGTATTTGAAACTTTATATTTCCAATATCTCTGAATGTGACTATAATTTCCAGTTGTAACTTTATATTCCACAATATGACTTAGAATTTCATATTATGACTTTACATCTCACGTTGTGACTTTATACCTCACAGTGTGACTTTATATGCCAAGTTGCGACTGTTGCTTGTAACTTTATAACGTACAGTATGATTTTATTTCTTATTTTAAACTTTATCGCGCAAATATAAAAATAATACAGCAAATAACTTTTTTTAACAAAAAAGAGGCAAAGCAGTGTTTCCATGCATCACAGCCTCACAAAATGCTAGTAGTTATTTATCATTGCTAACCATAAAGTGTTCCATCAAACAACGTTTTGAAATGATAAATGAAATCACTGCTAACCTATGAGTGCAAAATATCTAGTAATGACCTTAAATATTAAATACCATTGCAACACCACCATTTATTAGTTTGGGTTGTTGTGCTTTGTGCCAAGAACATTTTTTTAGGTAAGTTTGACAAGGCCATTAAAAGTGTAAACAATGAAATATCAAGCACCATTTCAGTCAAAAATAGTGCAAGTGTGATATTTAACGTTCATAAATGCAAAATTTAAATGGAATTTTTTTTTCTATGAACCCTATATAAAATTCTCCGGCAATAGTACTAGTATAATTATATTAGACAAACAGAATGATATATGGAATGTTATTTAGAATGATAGAAAGACAGATGGGTAGATAGGTCAAGTGAATACATATGGTGTGTGTTTGTGCTCTGCTTGATGGTGAAGAAACCAGTAGGAGTCTGGCAGTAACTTTATTCTTCAGTTGGAAGTAGAAGACTGACACATTGAGAGATGAAGACCTCTAACTGTGCTTTGCTGATTCAAAAATGGGTGTTTTATCGTAGTGCAAGAGTCAGAGAAAATTCCTCAGACGTGTGTGTGGGCTGAGGGAGCTAGACGGCGTCAATCATTTACTGTATGGACCACAAAAAACCCGTCACTCATTTACTGTATGTCACTCAAACTCAAGCATACAGTGAACAATGAGTCAAGTACATCATCCTCAGCAAACAGGTGAAATCATTCTAATCACTATAATCACTTCTGTTATAATCAACCTCTTTCTTTCTCTCCTAGAGTCAGGCTAGAGGGCAGAAGCGAGAATACCCCACACTGCCGACACAGGAAGTGACATCAGAGGGGCCGTATGTAGGCCAGCACTCACAGGGTCTTGGGGGCCAGTACGCCGACTACTTCAAGAAGAAGAGGATCTAACTCATATGTTGCCGTTGTCATGTCCAGGCCTTAACTTTTAGTCTATTACTGATATTTATGAAAAGACTGTACAATTTATTGTGCGTAAGGAGGTTTATTCCTCTTCTTGAACTGTGTGTGGATCTGGGTACTGTTGTTATTTCTGTCCGACGCCAGGCGGGACCTCTTAAGATTGCTCTGACTCTGTCCCAAATGATGCATTAAGATAATTGATATATCTCTTTTTCTGTTCTGCCTGTTTACCTCGCCCCCAGGCGGGACGTACCATTCCACTCCAGAGGGGGGGTTTATGTGTCCGTGTTTTACTGTACAAACGGTTAAGGGCTGATAAAGATTGAGCTACACTCAGAGAATAACATTTTTCAAAGAATTTTTTTTTCTGACAGGGTAGGGCATAGCCAATGTATATTGTATATTCTGCTAAACTGGTGTATTTTTTACTGTGTACAGACATTGAGGATATTATTACTATTAATGTCTTGCTTAATGCGTCACTGTTTATCTTGACTATCGATTCGCTTTCTGAAGTGTACAGGAAACGCGTGTTCATATCATTGAGGATTAATCTTTAATGTGTGTCTTTG
The DNA here is from genome assembly GCF_001515625.1 of Sinocyclocheilus rhinocerous. Taxonomy (NCBI): domain Eukaryota; kingdom Metazoa; phylum Chordata; class Actinopteri; order Cypriniformes; family Cyprinidae; genus Sinocyclocheilus; species Sinocyclocheilus rhinocerous. The sequence goes on along the minus strand of NW_015624203.1, from coordinate 990,306 downwards.
AACATACTGCTGTATCTGTAGGAACGATCAGCCATTCTGAATACTGCAGGAGCCTTAAAACACGGCGCTCAGAGAAGACATGGCTAAGGCAATAACCTCTACCTTCTCTGGAGAAACTACGTCAAGGTGACTTTTCCCCCAGGTGTCGGTGGGATGGCCTCCACACAACTTTCAGCTACGATGCTGCCAGTGGTTTCTTTTTAATAACAGTATGAGTAATAATACATTAGTATAGTAGTAGTAATAATCTGCTGGAAGGGTGTCAAGGGTTGGAGGCGTTACATATAGGATAAACACCTGGCAAACAGCCCTGATGCAAACACCCACATGGTAATAATCTAACATAATGCCTTTATATGGATATTAGTGGTCTGTTATTCTGTGGTTTAATCTCTTTACTTCTTTAATGGAGAGAGTCTGTAATTTTGGTGATTTTATGCTGCAAAAAATTCTGTTTTTAATCCATATCAGTTTTTTTTTTTTTTTTTTGCTAAAATATATGTTTAAAAAGATAAATATACTTGAGAGGCAAAATATGTGAGATATTAAAATAATCTATGTTGAAGATTAGTATTTTGTCATGTTGCGTGGTAGAATAGTTAATTTTTTGTCTTATTTTGGAAACTTAAAACAAGTGGCATAAATCTCCTAATGGGACAAATAAAGTCTTAGAGGGATAGTTCACTAAAATATGAAAATACTGTTTTTATTTACTCATCCTCAAGTTGTTCCAAACCTGTGGAACCCAACAGAAGATATATATATTTTTATTTTTTTATTTTTTATGTCCCCCATACCCCCCATTATGTATATAGACTGTGTGTGCGTGTATGTGTATATATATATAGCTTTATTTTTCTGTTTGTTTTAGCAATTCTAGTACTTCAACTTTGGCATGTCTAATATAATTTTCAATTATAAGTTTTAAGTTTTTCATCCAATAATTAAATTTTATTTCAGCTTTATTTTAATGAAAACATTAATAGTTTTAAGTTTAGTTTTAGTTAACGGTAACAACACTTCTCTATACAAAGTCAGTGAGGTCTAATTTTTTTTGGACCCATTGACTTTTATGGTATAGAAAAAAAAGTGAATTCTTTAAAATGGCATAATTAGGTTTGTAACAACACAGGGGCGAGTAAATGATGACAGCATTTTCATTTTTGGACGAACTATCCCTTTTACTTTGCACTGAGCTTGTTTTAAGCATGTTTAGATATTACTAGTGGCGAGTAAGACAGATACTCATTACGAATTGGATTTTTTTGCAGTACACTGTTGATTACTGGTTGGATGCAGTCTGCCAGCAGATCGTCTTAAAAGGAGCTGTTGTTTGGCTTTGCTACCACATAGCACATACAGGCGTTTGCCTGGCGCGTTCAGCCGTTTATGTTTAAGGCTCTATGCCTTCTTTTTTCTACTCTTTTGAAGTGATTGTCTCTTGGTTGTTCTTTCACTGAAAGCCATTCTCTCACCTCCACAACAGACTGACAACACATTTGAGGAGGAGCCTCTGTTATCGCGTCCTATTTATGTTATGACAAGTATAAAGACAATCCCAAATTTACATCGGTACCTGAGGCTCTGAGTCCCACTTTCAGCACAAAACCACCATTTATAAACACAGAGGCCTTTTTTTTTTTCAGGAAACACTAGAAATGCTTAAGAATAATGTGAGGATTTTTAGTTTACCCCTTGTTCTGTGTGCTCAAGTTCAGTTTGACTCGTGCTGCTTGTTTCTAGATAATCAGAAATGGGATTTGTTGCAAAATGACACGCCACAGGGATTATAAAGCACATGTATTTCTGGTCACCTTCCCATGAGTCTCCTGTTCTCCAGCCGTACCACTGCTCCAAATCAAGGCGAGTGACTTTTTTACCTTGAAGAGAGCGGGTCGAGTTACTAAAGTAAATAATCTCTTTAAAGTGTTCTTGTTTCTATAGAAAGGTGAAGGATGGAAAATTGTGCCTATTTTGCATTTATGAACCTTGTATTTCTTACCATTTTTGCTGATGGTCAACACATACTGATGTTCCCCTCGTATTTCAAGTCAAGCCTGTAATGTATTTTTCCAATTCTGCTCATTGCAAGGTCACTTTTATCCCTCTGAATATAATAAACATGTACATGTGCGCTTGAATCTCAAAGCTTTGCAATACTGAAAGTGTCTCTTGATGTAGAAGGTACATTTGCCTGTTCAAACACGCAGGGTTATCAACACTCGTGTGCTTTGTACACATATCGCAGCCTGTTTTTAGTTTAAAAGGTTGTAGTTTCTTTTTTTTTTCCACCTTGAATTGAGATTTTGCAATATTTTATAATCCAAACTCTATTGATATTGCTTTACTGTGAATAAGCTATTTTTAGGAACAGTGGAATTTAAGCATGCCTATACTCCTGCAATACAAGAAATAAACTTTTCCCTCTTTTTTTCAGTAGATGTTTTCAATGCTTTTGAGTATTTAACAGCAAAAAAAAATACTGTCTTTATTTTATGTGTATTTATGTACATTTTACCCTGTTGGATACAAGTTTGTTGTAATTTTTTTGTTGTTGAGGAAAATCGGTTTGGGTTTCATTTTGAACAGATGGAATTGTTTTGCATTCCACATTAAAGGACAGGAAAATTGTGTCTCTCATCGCCTTTTTCCTTCGACCATTCTCAACTCCATTGTGGCCACCATGGAGGTGTAGATTTGAACGCAGCGACGTGCATTTCACAATTCCTTCAGTGCAAAACCACATGTGAGATGAATCATTTTCCCTTTACAGGAACCATGTGCGAGGATTAACCATAATCTGATAATCAGATGGGAATTAGGGCGTCTTTGAATATTTAGTCTTCGTTTAGTTATATGAATAACAGCTAAGGCTTTTAAGCACTTTAAGACGCTAAACTAATTTCAACGTTCACACCCTGATCCTTCTCTTTACTGTCAGCATCCATCTTTTAGACAATGACAAAATACCTCCGATAGAAAGATGTTGCACTTTTGTTAATCACCTTTTAATTCCATTTTGATATAAAAAAAAAAAGAACAGATAAAATACTAGGATTCTTCAGACAGTTAATTAACTTTCTGAAAGATAGCGGAGCCTGGAATATAATTTGCACAACATAAACTGAATAGTTTTCTTTTAGATATTTCATAAGCTCTACTGCCCCCTAGTGCCCATTTTAGACATTTCATTAAACCCATGTTCTCCTTGCCAAAATAACATGCTCTTCTCAGAATCATCTTCTTCAGTTTTCCGTGGCAAATGTGAAGCGCAGAGAGGAAGTACAGTTATTAGAATGTGACAGCATAGTGCATCTTGACCGGTGCATGCTATTTCAAAGTTTTCCGGTAATCCAGCACGTTTGGAATTTTCCAAGGAGGACAGCTGTCCGCCCCAAGTCTGACAAACTCAGTCTTTGAGCGCTTAACATACTTTGCACGTCTTATGAGAAGGGGCATAATCCACTCATCAAAGCTCCAAACTGTGGACCATACGTGTAAATCTACATCCTGACACGTTCCTCGTCTTCCTCTTTTATCGTAACGGGGTTCAGTCTCTGTCGTTGCATACAACTCACGATGGGCAGAATCCATACAGCGCATGCTGTAATGCACCTAATAATGGGTTATTCATACATGCATCATGGTGGCTGCTGTGACACTGAGGCACAATATGAAGCGGAGTCTCACGAGTCAAAATTCCTGATTCACTTTCCTTTTTTGCACCAGTCTGCATTTGAACTTGAAGAGAAAAATGAGCGGCTCGAGGTTGGCAGTTACATATTTGCATATTTAAAGAGAGGCCTGACAGTATCTACTGTCTGATTCAGTGGTTCTAGCGGTGTCTTTTTGGCTATTTCGAAAGGTCTGCAGTTTATGAGGTCATAATGTGAGAGAAAAGAGTATATTGAAAGAGTGCTACACTGCACATTTATACTTTTTTTTTTTTTTTTTCTTGGGATGTGGGGGATTTTGTCTCTCTGGGACTGCCTCTTGCATAAGAAGTGGAGTCTGTCCCATCTTATTTCCATAGTTACTGACTGTCAATCATCTGCTGAAAGTCGGTAATCAGGCCTTTGAAGTCGATCCGTTTTTCAGGTGTCGCCTCCCAGCATCTCCTCATCAGACTGTACAACTGTCAAAACACAAAAGATTACAATCAGACAAGCCCTTGAGCGCAGCCCATACCTGCTGTTTAATCATCTAACCCTGCACCATCATAAAAGAAATGTGTTATTCTGCAATTCATAGAGCAGGAAATATCCTATGGCAGGAATTTCCAACCAAGGTATGGCTGCAAGGGGTTTTGTAAAATTGCGAAATGTTAATATCAGAAATGTTTATGCCCAAATAAAGTGAAATATGCATACTAATATTAATTTAAGATAAATTTAAAAATAATACAAATATTTATTTAAAGAATGTTTTCAAGTAAACAATTTACATTTAAATAAAAATGTATACTTCATGTAAATAGATGAATAAAATAATATTTTTATTTAAAAAAAAACAACAACACCGCATTAACACATACTTTATGTAAATAAATGAAATGTAAGAATTATGTTTGCTCAAAGATAAAAAGCTCATTGTGAGTTATTGCAAAAGAGAAGTTTGACAGTTTGTAAAACAGGCTTGACAGTTAAAAACACCTTGACATCTAATGGACGTCTATGGGGCAACGGTTGCATATGTGGGTGTGGATTGACTTCCTTAGAATTCTCTATCAATATTTAAGATCTGAGGTTACTTTAAGTTAAATATTAGTATACCAATATGATCTGTAACATACACTACCGTTCAAAAGTTTGAGGCCAGTAATTTTTTTTTTTTAGATCTGAGCTCACCAAGTCTGATTTTTTTAAATAAAAAAAATACAGTAAAAACAGTATAACAATGAAACATTACAATTTAAAAAGCCTCTTTTCAATGTTAACATATTTAAAATGTAATTGCCATCCTGTGATGGCAGAGTTAAATTTTCAGCAGCCATTACTCCAGTCTTCAGTGTCACATGATCTTTCAGAAATCATTTTAATATGCCGATTTGCTGTTCAAGAAACATTTCTTATTATCAATGTTTAAAACAGTTGTGCTGCTTAATATTTTTGCAGAAACCGTGAAAAATGTTTGTTTAAATTTTTTTTTTGATTAATAGAAAGCTCAAAAGAACAGCATTTATTTGAAATAAAAATCTTTTTGACATTTTAAATGTATTTGCTGTTACTTTTGATAACTTTAATGTATCCTTGCTAAATTAAAGAATTAATTTATTTCCTAAATAAATAAATATACATACACAGCATTTTGTTTTTAGTGAAGCTATATATTACCCTATCTGAGCAGCCGTCTGGTTTTGGAAGTCTCTTTCCCTCCTCCAGGACTTTGACCAATCGAGTAACAGTCATTTGGCCATGTGTTGGACCAATCATCTTAAGGAACACCTGTGGGGGTGAAGCAAAGTCAGGTCACTGGCCTAATTTACAATTAAGCACTGAGGTATTAAACGTTCATCCATGTCTCCTCTAGTAAACCACCTTTAACCCTCTGATGCTTTCAGTGGGTGAGCAAGCATTACTACTTTTGTGTACAATGTGAAAATCTGACAAGTCCCTCAATAACAACATTTCCTCCAAAAGCGGCACACAGAAAAAAAGAGGATATTGCTGTGCAGACGTCTACCGTAGCCGTTGGGTAAGACATCTGCCACTGTGGGCACAGACTGACACCATCTGCCATGTTCTCAGAGAGACAGAGACAGAAGAACCAGACTCAGCAGCACCTCCTGAACAAGGGCTTCTTTCAGCCTACAGAAACGCACATGGGCTTTCTAAGAAAATGCTAGAAGTGCTCAGTTTTGCTTCACAACAAATCTGTATTACCCTCCTGCTGCTTATAATCAAACACTGAATAAGAAATGCAATCAAAAAGTAAAATACTTGCATGAGGAAATATTTACATAACACATTTGCATAAAAATAATTACACAAGTCTGTTCTAAGTGCAGACCCCCCCCATTTTCCTTTTAATGTATACCTTCTATTTTTTTTTTTACTTCTTTTTATTGTCTTTTTTTATTTATTCTTGAACTTTTAAATCATTTCTATTTTTAAAAAATTTTTTGTTTATAGCACTTTGAATTACAACTGTGTATGAAATGTGCTAAATAAATTTGCCTTGCCTGCTGACAGAAAGCTCCACTGTTATTATTATTATGATAAAATATTTCATTTGAAACCAGGGTTATTATAGTTACTATATATATATAACAAACTGAAATAATAACTAATAAAAACTATAGACATATTTAAAAACAACAAAAACTAATAAAAATGACAAAAACAACACAATTGCTAAAACTTTACAATGAACATGAAAGCAAAAAATATTTTAAAAAATTAAATCTAATTCAAAATATTAAAAACTATAATAGTATCTCATTGGTAAATAACACTGTTTGATACCCAATGAAGAAAATTAAGATTCTAAATTCAGAAACGAACTAAAGAGGGATTCCAGAATTTGACAGAATGTGAAGGGACTTGTGATGGCCATCATGTGATATCCCATTTATCATTTCAGGTTTCAAAAGGGTGTTCATATGCAAATTACATCACCAAAGTACCGACATTCCGGCCCGGAAAGCACATTTTCAAAAGAGAATAACTGACTGTAGCATTGTTTTTCAGATAAACAAGTATGTTAACTTAGCATGTTTCTTAAATATCTGCAAACATATTATGGTATTTTTATGCTTTAGTAGAGTCAAAAACCTACATACAGCACCTTTAAAGCGAGTATGCATTGGCTTAGGGCGTTTGGGACAGCGCTAAAAACATCTGACTGGCCCCTTACCGACATAGGGCTGCATGAGGTATCACAGTATGTGAGCAGCTCATACAAGGTCACTCCAAAAGACCAGACATCAGACGCCCTGTAGAATTTGCAGTGGATCAGGCACTCTGGAGCATACCTGGGAAAATGAGGAAAAGAATCATTACAAAGTGGATTTCCCAAGGGAATTTCACAATTATACCTAATACAATTATGGATGATGATACATGGCATCACCAACGCATATGGTTCATATTAGATTTAATGGGAGATCTAGTTTAATGCACTTGGGTCATTGCTGTATAGCAGGACTTCTCATGAGAGATTCTTACCAGAACACTGGACTGTCCAAATCGTCTTTCACAGTGTAATAACCCTCATTATCCTTAATGCTTTTGGTCAAGCCGAAGTCTCCAATTTTTACCGTGCTTTCATTCTCCACCAGAACATTCCGGGCCGCCAGGTCTCTGTGGATGTAGTTGCGAGAGCCCAGGTAGTCCATGCCCTGGAGTTAGAGGTCAGAAAACAGCAGGGATGAGCATAATGTTACAGCGCAGGTCTGCATTTCAAACAGAACATATGGGCTCAGAAACCCAGAGCATGAGAACACAAAGGATCACTGTAAGCAGCTGTTGTTATTGTTGGTCTCTGAGTACAAGGCCATAAAGACAACAAACAAGCAGAACAAAAATAAGCAATGTGGAAAGCAACTGTTGACAAAATGGAATCAATATTTATGAATGATTATATCGCTTGGTATCTCCATATGCATTATGAGAAAATATATGCTATATGGGGAATGATTTTTTTGTTTTATAAGAAATGAACACTTTTATTCAGCAAGGACACATTGAATTGATCAAAAAGGACAGTAAAGACTTACAATGTTTCAAAAAATTTCAAATAAATGTTGTTCTTCTGAACTTTCTATGCATCATGGTAATGTATCACAGTTTGCACAAAAATATTAAAAGAAAAACTGTTTTCAATATAAAAAAAACAATATGCGTCTTGAGCATCTAACATTTTCTAACATATTAGAATATATTACATTAAAATGTTTTATTTTATTTGAATAATTTTAAATTGTAAAAAGATTTCACAATAATTCCTTTTTTATTGTATTTGAATCAAATCAGTGCAGCCTTGGTGAGCATAAGAGACTTCTTTAAAAAACATTTTTTACAAATCTTACCAAACCCAATAACTCATAATTTGATTGTGATTGAAACTGCAGCAAATTACACACAATCTACCTCTATTAGTTTTTATTATACTACAGTGTATTTTCACATCACAATATCACTCACTATATCACTGCATTAAGGCAAATAAATTTGATTTTATCAGATGGCATGTATTTTGAATTAAAGTGAATGTTTTACTATCTGACGAGTTACAGGCTTTTACTTTAAAATATATTTTACCATAAAATATGTGACCATGGACCACAAAACCAGTCATAAGGGTCAATTTTTTTGAAATTGAGATTTATACATAATCTGAAAGCTGAATAAATAAGCTTTCCATTGATGTATGGTTTGTTAGGATAGGACAATATTTGGTCGAGATACAACTATTTGTAAATCTGGAATCTGAGGGTGCAAAAAAATCTAAACATTGAGAAAATCGCCTTTAAAGTTGTCCAAATTAAGTCCTTAGCAATGCATATTACTAATGATAATACATTTTTGATATATTTATGGTAGAAAATTTACAAAATATCTTCATGGAACATGATCTTTACTTAATATCCTAATGACTTTTGATAAGAAAAATCAATAATTTTTATCCATACAATGTAGAGCCCGACCGATATGGGTTTTTTGGGGGCCGATGCGGATACCGATATCGATATTAAAGAGCAAAAAAAAAGGCAGATACCGATATATCGGCCGATATTCTTTATGTGTAGGCTATATTATAGTACATTATAGTCAAAAGTTTGGACACACTTCCCATTCGTGTGTCCAAACTTTTGACTGGTACTGTATATAGAATACAGTATATAGCCTACATAAACACATTTTTTGCAATGATAACTCAAATGTGGTGATCAAACACTTATAATGATGTGACAAACATAGGCCTATAATCGAGGCAGGGTAACAGTAAACTTCACTTCACTTCTTATAAATAACGCAAATAGAACAAAATATATATAACTTGAATTAAGAAATTAAACAAGGTAACTGTGTAGGGCAAGCAAGCTACTGCCAAACCAACAGGGGCAGGTTTATGCAGGAAGCACAGCTTTTCCAAATGTAAA